>NW_017307531.1:372485-430301 GCF_000935625.1 Nanorana parkeri | reverse complement strand
GGGTCATTTACTCAATTCTGAATTAATAATGCTGATATTTGTGGGATTTAGCCAGCCATATGCTTTAGCAAGTGAAACAGAAAAGTCTAAAGTAATTTCAATAATTGGCTTACTAAGAATTGAACAACTATATTGTGGGAGAATAGTAAAATCTATTTGGGGGTCATTTATTTGCACTATATAGAGCTTCCTAGAAAGTCCTTTTCTTCAGCCTTGCATACACTACTTGGATACATGTAAATATGAGCTAGAAACTCCCCCTACTATCTGAAAATGTAATTTACAAGCTCCATTTGCTGCCTGCAAAAGAATGATAAAGTGGCCATCTGCAATAATGCAGGTTCACATCACATGACTAAAATTCAATCTTCGTAAATGTTGTAGCCAGTGTTTTATGTTAATGATTTCACCTGTTTTTTACAGCCTCAAACCTGAAATATCTAAAACCTTAGTGGTAATAATAATATTGGGAAATCTCAATATTTGCAACAGAATAATTCCTATATCCATCCCTAGGCCATCCGACGCCAACCATTATGTTACACAGTGATGTCCACCAGAAGCGTGGTCCCAGTACTGAAGCCATTCCCCAAATCAATGGTCACCAAAACAAGATTTAACAAAGTGATGTCCTTCAGCAGCATTGCCCCATTCCTGATTTCACCACCAAGTCAACATGTACTAAGCAAGATGTAACACAGTGATGTCCTCCTGGAGCATTGCCCCATTCTTGATGCCATCCCCATGTCAATGTACACCAAACATGATGTAACACAGGAATGTCCTGCAGCAGCAGTGCCCCATTCCTGATGCCATCCCCAGATCAACTTTCACCAATCAAGATGTCACAGAGATGTCCTCTACGAGTTGATAATGTGGAGATTGTGTTTGATGTAAGCATATCAATTTTTTTCTAAATTGAGTTCAAAACTTACTCATGCCTTAGTCAAGTCTAGTTATGTTAAAAAATGTATTTTTTTCCTGAAAGGTGGATCACCAAAACTCAAATGCCATCACAAAGTCAACAGGTGGCAAGCTGAGCATAACACAAAGAGAAGAAGCCCTTCTTTATCTAACATTGTTGAGACCTACTAGCAAGTACCTACCTTTCAAAACATTGCTACTATTCTTGTATACATAAATGTTGCCAAGACATTTCAATGAATTGTATGTCATGTGCTACCAATAGTTAACCTTCTTTTAGAATACACGTAAGTATTATCCAAAATGAGAAAAGTGAAGAGGTGCACCAAAAGTAAAACATGTAGAACGGATTCACAAAAGAGAACACAGGCCACCAAAAAAATAATAGTTGAAGCAGGTTCAGCCAATGGTTAACTAAAATATGCCTGCAAAAAAGTTATATTCGTAACTTAGCACAAGTCAGTGAAAGAGTGACCGTACAAGTTCATTCAGAGAACACTATAGGTGGTGACACAGGGAGACATGAGAGTGTGACCAATTCTGAATGTAACAAACCTAGTAGTTTATGTTCAGATATGCCTCCAACAACTGTAGAAAGTGATATCTTCTGTGTAGACATGCCTTTCTCCAGCACTGTTTCTGTGGAATCTGTAATATCCTGTTTTGCTATGCCTTCCACAACTGTAAAGTCTGTAATTTCTTCCCACGATGCAATTTCCACATATGAAGAATCCGCATTTTTGTGGTCAGATATGCCTTTGCCTTCTGTAAGTTCCAAATCTGTTGATACACCTTCAGATAAGATTTCTACCCCTGCAGAATCATTGTCCACATCTTCTTATACACCTTATACATCTAAGTCTAAGCAATTTGTGAAACCAGATCCTTTGTGAAATTTTCGTACCTGGTGACAGCAAACACCAATTCCTGCAGTCTTGAACCCAGCAATTCGGCTTTTGCTTTTGACAGACCCAAGTCTCTGACCAGATCATTTAATTCTGACTGTGTTATGAGATTTGGATCACCTGAGGAGCACAGTTCAAAATCCGGATCAATGTCACTGCCAGTTCCCCGCATTGTGGTTTCTTCATCTGGTTCGTCTAAGGTCCATTCCTCTGGTGGTTTCGGAATTGGAAGACTGTTGTCATGTGGCACGGGTCTCATTGGTAGGTAGATTGAAGGTAGATTAGGGTATTCAATTGACTTCTTGTTTTGGCAGAGAAACCAGACACATTAGTCAAACAGAAGTAACAGTCCATCACGCCGTATCATCGGGGCAGCAAACAGCATTGTCTTTCCAGTGCCTTTGAGCCAAGCTGTCAGAGACCTGCTGCTTCTGCACATGCGCCAAGCCGGGGTTCCCGTAATGGGCCTGTGCGCATGCGCGCGCCAAGGACTGTCCGCGGAAGAACGCTCTCCAAAAGGCTCACAGGAAGTGATGCTCTCCAAAAGGCTCACAGGAAGTGATGCTCTCCAAATCATTTCCTTCACTATTTAAACCCAGACTCCACACCTACTCATTGCTGGATTGTCTCTTCAACCGCCCTGACGTCTCCTGATCCTTGTTTCCAGTACCCTTGATTATCGACATGGATTGACTTTCACCTTGTTTGCCTGCAGCCTTTTGAACGTTTGACCATTCTTGTTTGCCTATACCCTTGACCTCGGATTGCTTCACTGGACTGCCTACGCCTTCTCCTTTTGTACTTACTCTGCCTGCTCGGTGTGACCTCGGCCTGATGACCTCGGATATCAAGATTTACAAGACCCTGCCGCAAAACCAAGGAGTGGCCTGCACGGTGGAACCGCCTCCGGCCCTCCTGCCACTCACTGTCTATAAGGACTCTGTCCCCAATACCAGAGTCCCTAGGACACGAGCTGCAAGGGAAGCCTCCTCCTACATCCAGTCTCCGCACAGGTACGTGATACAAGCTCTCAGACAGACATGTCTGTGAAGGTTCTCATTCATCCAGGTCATGGTATAACTGTAAAAAATAAGTCATTTTTTCTTGAAGACTGGACATCCGACCAGCTTTCTCAATTCAGAATGACTTGTACAAAAAATTACCTGGGAATAAATATGGTGAATGTCACTCCAATCCACATAATCTCTCACAACCAGGCATTGTATGTGACAGACAATAGGTGCCTCACCCCCCTCCACCCCCCACCCCCACCTCTATTCAAGCTTGGCTTCTCCATTTTTACATAAATGGCCTCCTTTACACCTCTTTTAAACCTGTTCTCCTCCCTGTCTAGGATGCGTACTTTAGATGTAGGTATACTGCCGAATCCTGACCAGAGGGTTTTGCTCTTCTATGCTGTGCCATACGCTGGTGTAGCTGCTGCATAGAAGAGCAAAACCCTCTGGTCAGGATTCGGCATCTAAAGGAAAAAGGTCACTCCTTTGAAGACAAGTACGCATCCTAGACAGGGAATTCTTCCTTCCTCTCACTAGATAGACATTACTATAATCTACAGAACTATGTCAGCTTCTTAAGAAGTGGGTAATCCAGTAATTTCATTAGTCATCATCCTCATCATAGATAACGACACTTGCTTGACTAATTATTGTGTATGTAGTTTTCGAGTCATCTGTTTTTTTGCTTTTATATACATCTTGGATATTCTTCACTGAACACAAATATGCAAAAAACAAATGGAATTATTTGTCTGAATATACAAGGGGGTATCAAAAAGTAATGCCTGTTGAGATAAAGATTATTTACTTATTTATCGGCCGAAACCTGGGGTAAGGCGCCATCCTGTTCGTGAGGCTATCGTAGGATGCGACTAGGCCCAGATGATCGGAAGCTGAGACTGGTGAACGGATCAACTGCTGACATTAGACAACGCTACCTTCATCTCTTAGGGGACATGTTCTTCATCGCAGAAGATAGCTCCTGACATCTCTTCAAGCCTCAGACTGTCATCTCCCTGAGGTGAGACGTCTCTGGCCTGTAGTTATTTCTAAAACACACACAGATTTCTTTACCACTTGATTTGGGCCCCAATATTGGCTAGACAAAGATAGTACCACTGGCTAGTTGGTTAGGTACCTGGGTACATTGCGACTAGAGCTTATTAATATATTGATTATCGCTCAGTGAGTTTACTGCTTGAACAGTCTCTATTGATAGATCATCACTATTATAATTGTGTCTGCTACACAGTTGGAGTGTTAACCTGTGTGGAGACTATAACCCTGGACATATACTGTTATGACTGTAGTGGGACTTGCAACGACAATCTTCATAAGCCCTACAACATTTGAGAGGCCACCATCCACAAGACTATATCCTCAGACTATATCCTCATGTAACATGCAAAGTTAAAAAGACAGGAGAGAACACCTTCTCCTCGTGTATTAACGTTTTATTGCCAATGCATCAAAGTGATCAAAACTACTTACATAAACAGGGTAGATTAGAACGGTGATAGTAAAACATCCCAGGCAATCAACTGACGCATTTCGGGGGGAAGTACCCCCTTCCTCAGAGCTGAATCTACCCTGTTTATGCGAGTAGTTTTTAACACTTTTATGCATTGGCAATAAAACATTAGTATATGAGGAGGTGTCTACTGTCTTTGTGTATACTGACTAACCACATACCTGTCTGCTTTTGTATGTGTATACTGACATTTGATTCTTGCTCTCTTGTAGTACAAATCTATTAACAATTGTTAGTGGTTAGCTAACATAATAATAATAATAATAATAATAATAATCAAGACAAAACACATTTTGTAAGCCAATTTCTTTAACTAAAATTTTAACAAAATGTTTGTGGGCATTTTGTGAGCTACTAGGATAGGAGGACTAGGAACAAATGACAGGGTATGGGATGGTAAAGGGCAAGACTACATGACCATTCTGGCACTGCTGTAAAATGGCCAGAAGGTTTCTATGGGTAATCCCTCAGAAGAAAGACAGGGAATGGATGCCTGGCCTTGGCAATTTGGGCACAAGCACCTGAGTAGTTAAAATGGCCATCTGAACCTCCAGTAGCCTGTCTTTGGGTGTTTGCTTGAGTATATGATACACATTCTGGAGATAGGCAGCAGCTGTGTTATTTGGGTCTGCAAAAGGACCCTGCAGCTCCTCCCTCCAGAATGCTTGCATCTCATCCATGAAGAACAGCATGGCCATATCCATTTCACAGGTATCCTGGCCTCTCCCCCTTCAAGACAACCATGAAGATGAGGGTCTTTGAGGCGGAACCTGTGAAAGAAAATAAGCAATAATAATTATGACAATTACCATAATGAAAAGTCTATCACAGGATCCAAACAATTACTAATTGTGTAGTAACCATATATCTGTGAGCCTTAATTGTAAAAAGGTTTTGGTATTTTGATCCTGTCATACATTGTACATTTATGTACAGTAATTTTGGAGACATCCCATCTGCTGGCTTGGGACCGTTGAGAGTTACGGCGAGGACGTCACGGCTCCGGGAAAATCTGTTTCCTTCAAAGCGTTTCAGGCTGCTTACTACAACCACTACTTTGTGGTGAGTACACACCCCGAGGGGAGACGTACGGCATTACGTGATACAATTATCACGGAACATTTTTCTGTTTCTTTGAATTTATAAACTCTTTTTTTGAATTTATAAAATTTCCACACTTAGAACACCTTATTGCACCCATGGTGTTTGAAAAAAGAAGTACACAGCACTTATCTTAAAAAACTTTTTCAATTTATTTGATATGTATAAATGTACATTCGTTGTATATTTCCACATTTTTATTAAGTTTGATTGATTCACGGATTAACACAATTTCAGTACATCATTTATTGTATATTGTTTGCGGTATATTGTTTTAACCACATTCACTCAATTTATCCACCATTTTTCTTTGGCGCTGCATATATTGAAAACATATACAGTAATTGTGCCTGCAGTCTGCAACAGAGTGACCATCTTGTATAAAATTCTAAGGACCTGTATTGATAGGCTTTGGTTTTCTCACTGCACTGGTGTCTTTATGTATTTGGGAAAATGGTCATGTATAAATACCGTAACATGCTTACCAACACACGTTGTCCTTGAGGCCTTGAGGTGCAGGATCACCCAGACTGAGGCTGCTCCACCTCATGAACCGTCTGGCCATTTTCATCATCAGAACCCCTGTGGCCATCATCTTCTCTGGCACTAGCTCCATTTCTTCCAAGCCCTTTTTTCTCCTCTCCTTCAGAGATTTTGGATATTTTCCTGAAGGAAACAAAACAAAATTTCATCAAAAATTGTACCTGACACTAGGAGGCATTACAATCTTTTGAAATGTTTTGAATCACAGAAAAATGCAAACATTTTGAGATGTGAAACTTATGATGTAAGATCCATGACATTTATCCTAGGAAACTTAGCTGTTTAAAAAAAAAAGATGTCAGACCCACTGCGGCTGCCAGTTTTACACCTCTTTTAAACCTGTTCTCCTCCCTGTCTAGGATGCGTACTTTAGATGTAGGTATACTGCCGAATCCTGACCAGAGGGTTTTGCTCTTCTATGCTGTGCCATACGCTGGTGTAGCTGCTGCATAGAAGAGCAAAACCCTCTGGTCAGGATTCGGCATCTAAAGGAAAAAGGTCACTCCTTTGAAGACAAGTACGCATCCTAGACAGGGAATTCTTCCTTCCTCTCACTAGATAGACATTACTATAATCTACAGAACTATGTCAGCTTCTTAAGAAGTGGGTAATCCAGTAATTTCATTAGTCATCATCCTCATCATAGATAACGACACTTGCTTGACTAATTATTGTGTATGTAGTTTTCGAGTCATCTGTTTTTTTGCTTTTATATACATCTTGGATATTCTTCACTGAACACAAATATGCAAAAAACAAATGGAATTATTTGTCTGAATATACAAGGGGGTATCAAAAAGTAATGCCTGTTGAGATAAAGATTATTTACTTATTTATCGGCCGAAACCTGGGGTAAGGCGCCATCCTGTTCGTGAGGCTATCGTAGGATGCGACTAGGCCCAGATGATCGGAAGCTGAGACTGGTGAACGGATCAACTGCTGACATTAGACAACGCTACCTTCATCTCTTAGGGGACATGTTCTTCATCGCAGAAGATAGCTCCTGACATCTCTTCAAGCCTCAGACTGTCATCTCCCTGAGGTGAGACGTCTCTGGCCTGTAGTTATTTCTAAAACACACACAGATTTCTTTACCACTTGATTTGGGCCCCAATATTGGCTAGACAAAGATAGTACCACTGGCTAGTTGGTTAGGTACCTGGGTACATTGCGACTAGAGCTTATTAATATATTGATTATCGCTCAGTGAGTTTACTGCTTGAACAGTCTCTATTGATAGATCATCACTATTATAATTGTGTCTGCTACACAGTTGGAGTGTTAACCTGTGTGGAGACTATAACCCTGGACATATACTGTTATGACTGTAGTGGGACTTGCAACGACAATCTTCATAAGCCCTACAACATTTGAGAGGCCACCATCCACAAGACTATATCCTCAGACTATATCCTCATGTAACATGCAAAGTTAAAAAGACAGGAGAGAACACCTTCTCCTCGTGTATTAACGTTTTATTGCCAATGCATCAAAGTGATCAAAACTACTTACATAAACAGGGTAGATTAGAACGGTGATAGTAAAACATCCCAGGCAATCAACTGACGCATTTCGGGGGGAAGTACCCCCTTCCTCAGAGCTGAATCTACCCTGTTTATGCGAGTAGTTTTTAACACTTTTATGCATTGGCAATAAAACATTAGTATATGAGGAGGTGTCTACTGTCTTTGTGTATACTGACTAACCACATACCTGTCTGCTTTTGTATGTGTATACTGACATTTGATTCTTGCTCTCTTGTAGTACAAATCTATTAACAATTGTTAGTGGTTAGCTAACATAATAATAATAATAATAATAATAATAATCAAGACAAAACACATTTTGTAAGCCAATTTCTTTAACTAAAATTTTAACAAAATGTTTGTGGGCATTTTGTGAGCTACTAGGATAGGAGGACTAGGAACAAATGACAGGGTATGGGATGGTAAAGGGCAAGACTACATGACCATTCTGGCACTGCTGTAAAATGGCCAGAAGGTTTCTATGGGTAATCCCTCAGAAGAAAGACAGGGAATGGATGCCTGGCCTTGGCAATTTGGGCACAAGCACCTGAGTAGTTAAAATGGCCATCTGAACCTCCAGTAGCCTGTCTTTGGGTGTTTGCTTGAGTATATGATACACATTCTGGAGATAGGCAGCAGCTGTGTTATTTGGGTCTGCAAAAGGACCCTGCAGCTCCTCCCTCCAGAATGCTTGCATCTCATCCATGAAGAACAGCATGGCCATATCCATTTCACAGGTATCCTGGCCTCTCCCCCTTCAAGACAACCATGAAGATGAGGGTCTTTGAGGCGGAACCTGTGAAAGAAAATAAGCAATAATAATTATGACAATTACCATAATGAAAAGTCTATCACAGGATCCAAACAATTACTAATTGTGTAGTAACCATATATCTGTGAGCCTTAATTGTAAAAAGGTTTTGGTATTTTGATCCTGTCATACATTGTACATTTATGTACAGTAATTTTGGAGACATCCCATCTGCTGGCTTGGGACCGTTGAGAGTTACGGCGAGGACGTCACGGCTCCGGGAAAATCTGTTTCCTTCAAAGCGTTTCAGGCTGCTTACTACAACCACTACTTTGTGGTGAGTACACACCCCGAGGGGAGACGTACGGCATTACGTGATACAATTATCACGGAACATTTTTCTGTTTCTTTGAATTTATAAACTCTTTTTTTGAATTTATAAAATTTCCACACTTAGAACACCTTATTGCACCCATGGTGTTTGAAAAAAGAAGTACACAGCACTTATCTTAAAAAACTTTTTCAATTTATTTGATATGTATAAATGTACATTCGTTGTATATTTCCACATTTTTATTAAGTTTGATTGATTCACGGATTAACACAATTTCAGTACATCATTTATTGTATATTGTTTGCGGTATATTGTTTTAACCACATTCACTCAATTTATCCACCATTTTTCTTTGGCGCTGCATATATTGAAAACATGTACAGTAATTGTGCCTGCAGTCTGCAACAGAGTGACCATCTTGTATAAAATTCTAAGGACCTGTATTGATAGGCTTTGGTTTTCTCACTGCACTGGTGTCTTTATGTATTTGGGAAAATGGTCATGTATAAATACCGTAACATGCTTACCAACACACGTTGTCCTTGAGGCCTTGAGGTGCAGGATCACCCAGACTGAGGCTGCTCCACCTCATGAACCGTCTGGCCATTTTCATCATCAGAACCCCTGTGGCCATCATCTTCTCTGGCACTAGCTCCATTTCTTCCAAGCCCTTTTTTCTCCTCTCCTTCAGAGATTTTGGATATTTTCCTGAAGGAAACAAAACAAAATTTCATCAAAAATTGTACCTGACACTAGGAGGCATTACAATCTTTTGAAATGTTTTGAATCACAGAAAAATGCAAACATTTTGAGATGTGAAACTTATGATGTAAGATCCATGACATTTATCCTAGGAAACTTAGCTGTTTAAAAAAAAAAGATGTCAGACCCACTGCGGCTGCCAGTAAGTTCCTCTTTTAAATCCTGACTAAAGCCATCCCTTAAAGAACACTATCTCATTGCCTTTTTTTCCTTTAAACAAAACAAACAAAAAGGAACACATTATTAAAATGTTCAATATCTTATTCTATGACATATTTTGCCATATAACAAAATCTCTCCAAAAATGATATTGACTTTTCTATGGATATTTGTGACACAGTGGTGTTAAATCACTCTCTGTCCTGTCTGTCCTTCAGCAAGGCCTATGCAACAGGCAAGGCTCTGTATTCAGGATTAGACAGGTGTGACAGTTTTGACAGTTCTCACACAATTAAGATGACAATAATTGGCAGTATTTTTCACACATAATGTAAAATTGAAGGGGTCTGATTTTATTCTTTTGCAGTTCTCTTGCTGGAACCTTGCAGTAAATCTGTCAAACTGCTGGCTAGCACTAATAGCTGTGGAATATGAATCTTTAGTAGAAAGAACAATATAGTATGAAAGCAAAGAAACAGGGCCTTATAACAGGGCTGTAACTGTGATTCCTTTTTTTTTTAACTAGAAGTAGAAATACTGCATAATATTTTTTTCTTTTGCCCAAATCATACAGGTGGAAGGTACAATACAGGGATCCCAACCTGAAATAAGTAATTTCAGGGAGGTATTTCAATTTGCAATAGCCAATAGCAAACTAGCATTGTACCCGCCCTCTGCTGCAGGTCCACCTCTGCTGATTTGACAGAAGCAGTGGGCGGTTGCAATAGCTAGTCTGATATTGACTATTGCAAATTCAAATAGCAAATAGCATTCTAGCTATTAGTTCCTGTGCCGTTTCTTTTTTTTCTGACTGACGGGGGCCAGCGGTCCTGATGTCAGAAAAAAAAAGGTTTACTCTGCTGAATGGAGCAGAGTAAACCTTTCTGGGAGAAAATGTTTCTCTCCCGGTTGTCCGGGAGTCGCTATCTAATAGCCGGAGACTCCCGGAACATCCGGGAGAGTTGAGATGTCTGACAATATGACTTATATATGATTGTCAACAGCAACACATTATCAACATTATCAGCAGAAATAGATGAATAAAGGCCAGCCACTATATTTAAAGAGACAAACATTTAGGAGAACTTCTAGAACTTAAGGTTCAGTATAAGTGAAGCAGATAACTCTCTATGATTTACCTACTGCGTCCTAAATAAGCTTTTATTTACTATTCATTTACTATTCATCTCTATGACTTTTATCTAGCAGATCTTCTTAGAAACCTGCTGTGACTGTGTGTAACAAGGATCAAGCCTCAAATTATAAGCATGCAAATGTGAAACAAATTCTGAGGAGCATAGAGATGTGTTTAGCATAGAGTGGAAAGCACTGGGGATTGATGGCATCAGAAACACTGGGGATAATTGCATGGTGAAATGGAGGAGCCCATCTGACCTAAAACCACTGTCAAAATGGCACAGAATCTTTAATAAGAATTAATGTATGAACTGGCAAAAGTTCACAAATGTATTCTTTAGGCAAAACATCCAAATTCAGACTGGATTGTTAACCCGGTGAATAGATTTGCCTATTTCTACTGCTTACAGCATAAATCATTTCCATTAAGCTACTACTTACACTTTTTTCAGTTTGCATACCACAAACCTGAAAATAACAAGAAAAGAATTCACAGAAAACTGAATTACATTTATAACAGACAATGTCTTTGACAAGACAGGGGTCAATTGAGGTATATAGGTTTGTCAAAATAAGGGTGGTGCATTTTCAGTGAGGGTAAGATGAAAGTCATGGATAACAGATGGTTTTACTTTGTCAGAAATCAATATTGCCATAGGGCAAATGCTTGTTATGGGTATGCGTTTAAATGGAAATTATGTTTTTCTTTGCAATACAATTTTCCAATTTTTAGCCATCCTGTAAATGTTGCGAAGATTTTGTATGCTTTCTTTAATTTTGAGTTTTTTTCCACTATATGTTGACTGAAAAATATAAAAACAGCTTTATACTTGTGGTTCAGTTATTGTATAATGCTTACAGAAATGTAGAGATTAATGCAAAAGAGCTTGTTAGCATCTTAACTATGTAGCATATGGAATATTTCACAAGTAAAAGATATTCCTATAATATTATTTGTATTATTTATGATTATTGTTATTATAATATCAAACATAAAATGTAACAATTTAAATGTGAGGGTAATACATTTAAGCAATTTTCAATGTCAAATAATAATGGCAAAAGTACACACAATTCATATAAAATATTGATACTGACTCAGCAGCTTGAATAGATTGCCTGATATCCCTTCCGCATTTCAGGCTTCTGCTGCAGTATTTGTTAGAGCCTATGGACATTTGTGTCAGTGACCTACTTTTTCTTTTGCTGCTATCTATATAGAGCCAAGTCAGTTCATAAATTCATATCAATGATTTCTGTTACTGGGTTATTTATTTTGTTTTTGAACTTGAGCACAATTGCAAAATAATTAATTTAAAATATTATGTAAGAGAATAAGATGTTTATATAGTTTGTATTTTTCTAAGAGGAAATGTGTAACTTACAAAAAGAACATTTTAGTGAAGATCAGACTTCATTGGGTGTGAGGGAGAAGTTGAAGGTCAAGCATGCCTTTCCATTCCCATCTTGTGAGCTGTAGGATAAATAAGTCTATCTGAAGAATGTGCTTTTAGTCAAAGGAATTCATTTTCCCCACTGAGTATATTTTAGGAAAGATGGAAGAGTATATAGCTATTTGTGCACATTAAGAACCCATCATTTTTGTCAGTTTTGAAAATAATCTTATAGTAAATATACTGAAAAAAGAAAAAGAAAGTTATCTATTAATATGTGTTTGTTATTTTTAAAGACATTTCTCAAAACATCATTAGTGTCTTTAATGCAGGATATTTCTACTGAGACAATAACCCAAATTCACTGAATCACTGAAAGCAAAATTTAAAGAGCACCTGTTTCAATTCTAAGGATTTTAAAGTAGTTACATATTCTTAGCAAGCAATACATTCACTTTATAACAAGCCTTTTTTGACCTCTCTAACTGCATGTGCTATGAAAGTAAGCTTCCTCAACGATCACAACAGAGAATCTGCTGACTGATTAAACTACAAGGCTGGCAGACTGCCAATTCTTTGCTCTACTTATAAAATATGAGAAAAGAAGCTGTGATTTTAGTGTCATAGTTGTACAATTTGAAGATCGATTTCTCCACAATGCCTACAGCTACAGAAGTTGGGATGGCTTGTTTTCATGTGCTTTACTGCTTGTTCAGAATATGTGAATACTTTAATGTCCATATGCTGAGCCCAGGTACACTGTAAAGCAGAAACTCCATTGTAAAAACATTACTAATGTTTTGGAAAGTAATGGCTGCATCTTAACTATCACAAAATATTTTGTCTGTTACAGGAAACTAGGTGCCGTTTCAGCAGTGGAAACTGCACTCCATGGTAATGTTGAATAGTAACAACTATAGCTTACATATGACCAAAGTGAGCATTTATGTACTTTTTGAAGGCAGCACTAACACCATCTCTGTCCCTCTCATGCACAGGCTTTGCTTTGTGTCCTGCACCAACTCCGTTTTTCGTATAGCACCACTCCTCTTTCAGCAAGACTGAGACTGGGCGATGACTGGGGCATACTTAGAAACCCAGTCTAAGTATCGAACACCGTCCACAAATAAACAGTGATTATTTTTTTTTTGTTAGACTCTTCATAGGAACTTTTTAGGATGATCAATTATAAAAAAAACTAACAACAGTACTGCATTTCTTCAATTTTTAAGCTATCCTCCAGCTCCTTGTTTTAAATATTTTTTGATTCAACAGTATTGCACCTCAACAGAAGTTGGTTGTGAAGAGCAGATATCAAAATTGTATGAATTTTTTGGCAGACTTGGACTTGAATGTTTTGCAGGCTTGGGCATGAATATGGTGAAACACCCAGGCCACTCATTAGAATAATGATTTCAATGACCCTTTTTTTTTTTCCAAATGACAGGTTAACATACTTGATAAGCTTGCTTACTAACCCAATGTATTTAATAAATGTATGTAAAAGGAAAACCTATGTCAATGTTCTGAAATGTTATGAACCAAACAAAGAATCTGATCTTCATTCTCACCTTGCTGCATTAATATCAGTGCTTTGTTTAATATAAAGATAATTAAGATGAAATTGTGACATTTACATTTTGCTCCCTAATAAAAAAAACTCTGGTTACCTTTTCTGAGAGCCTTAGAAGGCTACAAACAGTATGTTCCTGTTCAGCTGTCACTAACACGTGTTCCTTACTTTGCTGCTCCTGTGCACAAGGATACTGATAGCCACCTTTCTGTGCTCCTAGATTCAGTAGTTGTGTTGTAACATTGCAGATCAACTTGTCCGATGAAAGGCATTTTTAATGATGTAAGAGATACTAAAATGAGAAATGGTGGTCCTTGCTATGTGGGATGCAGGTATCCTTCCACATGAAACTGATAGGACAACATCCCAATTCTGCTGAATGATGTTGTACATATATGTACAGTAAACATGGGACATAGGATAACTTTTATGGGACACTGAAGCTTCCTAGTGATTGATGCATTTGGAGCACAAGTGGTTACTCTAAATATGCAAATTAATGAAGAAGTGTTTTTTAATATTTTATTGGCTGTAGCAAAAGCTGCATTTCTAGAAAAAAAAATGGAAGTCTATTTTGACAGAATTGCTTTTTTAATTGTAATAGCTGACAATCGAGTTCCACAGTTAGGGTGTATAAGCTGTATTGTTGGAGAAACAATTGTGACTTTATTTGGTAGCATACTTTATTCATTTTAGGAATTGACCATCTATTCAATCTGCCAGGGTATTGTCCCCAAACATCAAATTAATACGGTCTTGATGAACCACAGATTACTGAACCCCACTCCAAATGTTGCAGTACAAATAGAAACCACAATCACTGTTGTCGCCAATAAACAAAACCACCAGCAGAAACAGACTCTATTCTCTGATCCAGCATCGCCACTGCCAACATCACCTAAAGCTGGTGCTCCAGCTATCACCCCCTCTGTGCCTACATCCACAAAATGTATGTCTACTTTTTAGTTTTTGTCTGTTCCATTGCAGTTTAATTAACTACTACACTACTGTTTCACATCAGCAACACAATTTAATTTAGGTAGAATAGCAGACTGATATTGCAGAGACTTAGCTGTAATGTGCACAGCTGCAGTCAGCAGAACAGGTTGGTCCAAAAGACAGTGAATTTAACACCATGCAGTCAATAGTAGGTGGTAGTAGACTTGCACCAAGGCACCAGATCAGACTACTCTTTCTGGTTTCTTGAGATCCATCCTAGACCCTTGGCTTTAAAAAAGTAAGTAATTACTCAGAATTAAGACCTTTCAGATTGCACACCTTCAACCTTACATGCAACTCATTACAGGCTCTCCTCGTGGAACCCCAAAACTACAGTTCACATATAAGATAAAGGTGGTTCTTCAAAACATCAATCAGCAGATATTTGTTAGAAAAGATGTAACACAGTCAGGAAAAAAATCCACATCTGTAGTTGGAACCGGATCTGATACTATCCTGAATAATCCTTAACTTGTACTTGCACGTAATGGAATCTGTAACAAATGGGATATTGCAGAATGGTGTAACTAGAGTAGAAACTAGGAAGACAACTGAAAAAGCTCATATAGATCAGTAAGATCACTTTCCTGCAACACTGATACAATATTTAGGGGTCTATTCACAAAGCTGCCGAAGGATCTGGCCGTAGCTTCGGCCGATCCTTCAGCTGGCTTTGGCCCCAGGACCCCTTCGGTTCAGGAGAACCGAGGGGGTGCTGTACGGGCTATTCCCAATAGCCCGCACAGCTCCCTAACAGTGTTCGGCTCACTTCACTTCTGATCGGTCATCGGTCATTCACTCGGCTGCCCTCGGCAGCTTTGTGAATAGACCCCTTAGTTTGTGCATGCTTTCAGGAGACATATCAGACACACTGAGAAGCAGTTTCCTATTTGGGCCAGCAAATGGTGTGGGTACATGCCGTGTAGTAGTGTTTCTGGTTTAAATATAAATATGACAGCATGAGAGTCAACTTTAAAGTGTAATTCCACTTTTACAGCCAAATTGGTATAACACCTATTTAATATTTGTTCTTTTTTTTTTAATTGCTGCTTGCACAATTCTGCTCTATTCTTGCTCTATTCTGAAATAAAAGTTGTTCTCTGTAATAAGCTTTGCTCTGGGGTTTAAGGAGGGCTGGGCAGGTTAATGTTACCCTAATTAAACCTGCCTGTGCTGTGCTAGCAGTTCTCATTATTAGTTGTAAACTACATTTGAACACTGTTTCTCCAAACAAGGGGTAGAAAATCTAGAAGCATTGTATGTTAATGAGGAGAAACTCAGACTGTTCCTAGTCCTTCTATAGGGATTGACCAACAGGGTTATTCACTATAGGGTGAAGAGTTTGGAGAAGGCAGGAGAAGTGAACAATCTAGGACAACATAGCTGAACTGGAAAGTAAGCTGAATTGGAGAATTTTCCAAATCAGCTATTTTGGCCTAGAATGTTCACTTCTCTGGCCTTCTCCAAACTCTTTACCCTTTAGTTAATAACCCTGCAAGTTTCCTGTCACTTGGAAAGTGAGAGAGACGATTGCAAAGACATGCTACACAGACACACCTAAAAGGTAAGAAATATATTTTTAAAAATATATTTTCAGGTATGCTGTGTGAATAGGAACACATAACAAATATATAGTGAGGTTCCCTCACATTTGACTTCAAAAGTAGTAATACACTTGAAGGATAGAGCATGAGTGACTGCTCAAGGGAGATAAGTAGGAGCCACTGGTTCCTTACAAGATGTTTGAATTGTTGAAGAAATTCCAATGCATATCAATTGAGCAATTATTTTAATTTTCAGCATTTTAAGATGATGTTACCAAGGTTTTATAGATAAAGATTTTAATAAGCATTACTCTGACGCTACCTTTCTGACAAATTAGTGGTATAATTTGCTTCTAAGTTCAAACTAACTGCAAATTAAAATCAATTTAAGATACTCATTAAAGCTGTAAACATACAGTCTGAGCAAATTAAAAAGTTTTGATTACCAATTTTAAAATGACATTTCATATAGCTATCTGCTAACAGACAAATGTTGCCTGTTGTACATTTCATACTCAAATAAATATTTTTCATAGAAAGTTACACAGCCCTTGACTTTTAGTGTCAAAAGAATCATCTGAGGATATACAATATGCTGGGGACATCATCACTGTAACATGAATTTATGAAAATTCATGTTTGATGAGTCAGGGAAGCATCAAAATATGCAACGACGTAATAAAGTCTATACAACATAATAGTACCTTATATATTTTAGCAATGTTTTGTCCAATCTTTTATAATTTAGGCAATGGCGGAACTTCCAGGGTCGCAGCGGTCGCACATGCGACTGTGCCCTGGCGTTCAGCCAATCGGGGGGGAGGGGGCCTGCACGGTTTCTCTAGTACAATCTGCATGGACCGGATTTCTAAGCTGACTTCATGACAGTAAGGAGCCCCGCTGTCATGCAATGGCAGAGGATGGAAAGTGATGACAGGACAGGTGTGATGGAGTCGCAGACAGCCATGTGTGACATATGTAGCATGGCCTGGTAATTGTGTGTATTGTAGAGTCTCCGCCCGGGGCTACGTGTGGACTGCAGGGACACCTGACAGGAAGCATCGAGTGATCGGTAGTCACTGTGTGACAGAGCCAGACAGGTGTGGGGTGTGCTGGACTTGGTGTGCAGCTGAGTTCAGTTGGGGATGGCAGCCAGCAGGACCCACAGTGGGATGGAAAGCAGGAGGTATTGTGTCTGTGATGACAGGACAGGGCAGTGGTGTGTGCTGTGTTCCATAACTGAGAGGATTTGACAGAGAGAAGTGATGGTAGGTGCTGTGCTCTGTGTGACAAAACTAGGAAGGGAGAAATTATGGAGGGTACTGTGCTCCATTAAAGACAAAACTGGACAGAGAGAAGTGGTGATGGGTGCTGTGTTTTAATGATGGCACTGGCAGGATTGCAGCGGTTGCATTTGCAACTGGGCTCTGGCGTCCCACCACCGGGGGGGCCCAGAAAGGAAGATGAGGGTCCTGCCCCTGTAACCGCCGAGGCGGGGGACCCTTCATGCTTTCTTGCACCAGGGCCCTCAGGTTTGTAGTTATGTCTCTGAATTTAGGTTTAATAAAAGTTTGATTTGTTAAGTGGAAAAATGTAAGGGAGCAGTAAGAGCAAATGGGGCAACCATAAATAAAAAATACATGTAACATAAGAAGGTTAGGTGAAAATTTAATTAGGTAATGTCTTTCAAGAGGGAGATGTAAAATAGCAATATCACATTTTGCAGTGGACTGAAAATAGATAACTGGCCATACAAAGACGTTTTTGTATATTTAAAAACACTCATAACATTGGAAAGATCATTTGCTTCTTACAATGTCCAGTTATCTTAAACAGCTGTAGAACTAGTTTGTAGTCAAAAAGCATCTTTCTTTTTGTACTTTATATGGCCTTCCATGTCGAAAAAATCATGAGCTTGAAGAAATAAAATTGTAAATGATCCATGAAGTATAACTAACGGCTAATAAAAACCTATTTTGATGGAAAAATCTGAAGCTGTTTTGAATTCAGAGATATTCATACATTTAAAGCAGAACTTCAGTTGCATCTCAACCTCTCTCTGCACTTAAAAAAACCAAAACATTTTTGAAAGGACTTTCTGTGTAGAACACCGACAGATTGAGGTTCATTATTGTAGCAAAACTGCTTTTTGATTTTTTTTAAAGCTGAAATTAGAAAACTACCCCTGTAGTGAGGCTCTCTCTGCACTGTAAGTGGTAAATGCTTGTTTTTTCCTAGGGTACCATTAAAAAGGGCTTTTACTTACCTTATCCCTTGCTCCACCAGCAACCCGTGCTCTCCTTTTCTCACTGATGCTCTGAATTATGGGAAGGCCATTGGGTCTTTATTACAAAGCAGGACTGCTTGTTTTGCATTCTGCATGGTGACATCAGAGTAACAGCGCACTGAAGAGAAGTGACATTGGAGGACTGATCACACAGAGAGGAGGAGCCTGTGAGAGCAAGGGATAGGGTAAGCAAAAGTGCTTTTTAATGGTGCCCTAGACAAAAATTAGCATTTAATCCTGGCAGTGCAGGTTTTGTTTTTAATATGTATATTTAATTGCTCTTCCTTGTAACTCTGTGGATAAATATGTGGATTTTAGAACCATTTTCCGAATTGTGTAAAGACTGATAAAGGAATCCAAGACATCCCCAAAGCTTGGATCTTTAATAATTAAAGTTACCAATAAAGGGTGTCACTTAAACTCCAAACATTTTGCATTAATCAATGACTAATACAGTACAATACCCTACTACTATTTTGGCTGATCAACAATGCTTTTATCCCAACAGGTTTGTACAGTCTCTTCAAGTAAGTAACATCAACATTAATTACAAATAACATACACGATCATATATGAATGCTATTTTTGCCTAAAAATATCATATTTTGAGGACCAGAGCCATGTCTCCAAAAAATATATCAAAACAAAATAGCCTGTCGAAAACAGCACAATCTGTAGCTTCTCTTGAGCCTATAAGTGGATGTACAGTATATGGGCAAAACATACATTAAGTATAATGTAAGGTCCAATATTCTGCAACTAGTTACCAGTCATCAATACATGATAATAAAATATGAGCATCGTATAGGATAATCTTCATAGAAATCATGTTATTTAAATCTTATTTTATACAAGACTTACTTTTTTTATTGAAATTACCAGTATTTAAATGTAACTTTAGATGAGTAACTTTTTATTTTTGTCTCTTTAAACAGTACTGCAAAAACTGTTGGTTACAGCATTATTCACAGAGCAAATTCAGATTCCAGCTGGAGTTTACTATTTAAAAAGTGATGGCTTAGCTCATAATACTTAAATGTACATTTTGCATTAAACCAAGTATACTGTTTCAAATTTCACACCCATCATTGCTGCGTTTTATTCCTTCAAAATACATTATTATTGTTGTTTGACTGTAGAATGCCAATGAAAAATAAATATCATGTAAAGTCATTCATTTATTTTAATCTCTCCTAAAAGAAAATCATGATTGACTGGTATGGTTTTTTCTGTGTCTTCCTTGAGACAGTATAGGAAAGTGGTGTGTATTAGGGTAGGTAGGTGACAGGTTACAAGCACATACAATTACTTTTCACTTTTTGTAGTAAAAGAAAGCTGCCAATAAAATAACACATTTAGGCAGGCTGAATAAGCAGTAAGTTACAAGCATATTGTCACATGAGCTGATAATTTATCCCCTTACTTAGAGTATTAAAATATATACCTTTCAACATCTACCAACATTAGAACAGTGACAAAAAGCATACCCCTAAACAATAAAGCCCTAAAATGTATCCTATAGCAACTAATTATGCTTTGGGTTTTTTTGGATATGAAATATGTGACTTGCTAGCAAAACCAATGTTTCATTAGTCCCTTATATCCACAGTATTTGCAAGTATTTTTTTTATTATTTGTACAAAATATTTAGTAAATAAACAATTCATATATGGTGCCTCAATGATACTTTAGTAGCAAGGCATATTGGGCTTTTCTGCCTAATCAGTTGTTGGTTGCTTCTGCAAATTAAAAATACAGACATATCACACCTCTACTAGGGCATGTGTCCCCTGCTCCAATTTATTGAATTGTACATGTGTGTGTAGTCCAGTGGCATAACAATCGCCATAGCGACCCAGGCGGCCGCTATGGGGCCCGGGCACAGGGGGGCCCAGCCAGGACACCCCACTGATGCCATGTGGGCCGCCTGGGTCGCTATGGCTTTGAACGCGCCGCTGTTCAGATCACTGTCAGTGATCTGTGCAGTGCTGCATTTGTCTCCACAGCCGTTACTGAGTCAATGAGAGCCAGCAGCGGCGGTGGAGGAGGCTGGATCCGGTAGGGGAGGAGGAGGCGGGGCCCGAGGTCAGCAACAGAGAAGGAGGAGGGCCCGGCGACGTATTTCCTGAGGCACTCCAAGTTAAATGGGAGAGCCAGCAGACTAAAAAAATAGTACAATGCAATAGTAAAAGAGTTGCGAACATAGCTATAATAGGTATAAAATGCGTTATACCTGACCAATAAATGTGGCAAATGTAATAGAATAAAAAAATTTACCACAAGCAATATTGAAAAAGAATCCCCATTAAAAAATTATTCACTTTAAGACATGGAGACTTACATAAATCAGATCTATCAAGTAAAATTGCAGCACTGTGTGTTGCTCACTTAATCGCAGCCTCACTGTATATATATTAAACTGTAATCCATAGAGTATTGGCAAAAGCAAACAATTGTATGTTAAGCACTAATAGACTTAACCAGTTATATTTTGTACAACTGAAGACAATAGTTTCATGTTTATTAATTTATCCCTACAAGGCAAATTAAGTCAATGATATTTAACAGGAGTATACTCAAAAAATTTTGAACTTGGCATATAAGCTTGCATTGCCTTAGCTTCGGGAAATTTGTAATCCACATAGGTTTCTAAATGCATATATAAATTTAAGGAGATGCTGTATGTGTCTATTGCACATTATTCTGAATCTCACAGTATTGCCAATAGTAAGGAGAGCTAATATCCTAATAGTGCATTTGAACTATACATAAATAACAGAACGTAATATAATAACATGAAACCAGTTCAAAATGTGTTTCTCCCATCAGTAATAAGTCAGTTGTGCTTAAGAAAAATAGACTCAGTGATTCTGACTTATATAAATTCTACAAATCTTATATTGCTTCAGTACCAACAAATTTGTAATCAACAAAGGTTGCTAAAAGTAAATATATCTTGAAAGGTATGCGGTGTACTACCGAGGAGGAAATTGGTTATTTAGTGTGAAGGCCATTAAATAAAGGTTCAGCAAAGTTCTAAATCCCATGGCATGGCCGATGGTAACAAAAGCTGACACCCTCGGCACTGCACTTAAAATTCACACAAACTTTGGATTGTAGGAAGCTGGGTACTGCAATGTGGGACATAAACCAATGCAAAATAAGTAAAAAGAAAGAAAGTTAAGTGAGAAGAGGGTGCTCCTTTGTATGTGACTTTGAAGGCAACATGTAAAAAAAAAAAACATTTCTTTGTAACATATGCCTTTAAGTTGTATGAAGTGTTATGGAACAATACAATTCTCACAGACATTGTCAATTACACCATATTCTTCCATCACAGATTTTTCATAGATTTTTTTATGTTACATTATTGCTTGTGCAAAGGTGCCCATACTACTATTGATTATCGTTCAGAAATTGTCCACAAATTGTCTTTCGAATGATAATCGATTAGTTGATGGGAGCCCAACGATTTTTTTTACTGTACTCCTGGCTGAATTTCCTCAATCGGTCAGGCTGGAAAAGTTTTTTTGAATTGTATGCAAATCGATGGATTAGTGGCGTTTGCGTACAAAAAAGAATCGTAACATGAACACTGCACACATACACAAATGAAAATCCGTTCTGTCGATCAAACTGAAGGCAGCTGAGTGAATAACCAAGCAGAAGTGAAGGGAGCCGCAGCCTGTTCGGCTAGTCACTTCAGCAGTTCGGCGTAACTGAAGGGAAGAACCAGTTTGCCTCAGCTGATCCAACATCTGGATCGGCTGAGGCGGACGTTCAGCAGTTTACTCACTACTGTTCACCCCTATTTTCGTAGGGGGTGAACAGCAGAGAGTGAATAGCCGAATGCTGCCATGGTTTGGTGCAATGATAAAGTAAACCTCTGATTCTGAGTGTTGAGAGCCTATCCACAAATTCAGCCAACAACTGTAGCATACCCCTCAAAAACAAAATGTTGTCTATGTATTTGTGCCATGTTACAGTGTTGCACAGGTACATAGACAATGACTCATTAATGCAAAGTTGGAAATATACCAGCGGATCTGACCACTTGACTTACTATGTACTGGTTTAAAGCATAACTATGACATGGGATGAACGTGGACAAGTAAAAGGTCACCACACTACAGGATTTATATTCTAAAGCAGTACAGTGAATGTTACCTTTGCAAATTAAATGTTAGTAAATAAGGTAATGGCGTGCTCACTATAAATACCGAATTATGTGCTAGTAAAAATCCTGTGGTTTTTTATTTTCCTGCATATTATGTGTTCAAAAGATACACAAGTTCACAGTATTTATTATCATTCACTTTGCAAAGTGTACATTCCCTTTATGAAGTAAAATATTACAAGTTTAGTTTACAGTAAAACATTCCTTAACCCACAGGAACTGAATCAGTATTGCTCTCATTGTTCTGACCTAAAGAGACTAATATATACAGTGAATTTAAGTGAAAAAGAGCAACTGCTAGCTATAAAGCACAGGCAGATGTATTTTGCAGCTGTGTTTTACTTCTGCTATGGACAAATTGTGGCTATCACGAATGGGCAAACCTCCAGACCTTCCTGGTAATGATGGTAGTGTCCTGCCCTCTGACACCTCACATACATTTCTACTGACCATTGAAGCAGCCAATTATAGTTATGGGCCAAAGGGAATGGGCAGAGGGGGTGGGAGCAAGAGAGCAAGTTTTGACACTACCTGCCATTCAGCCATAGCAGAGGCAAAAGAAAGCTGCCTAAAGTTTCAATTAGAAATATTTAAGCAGACTCTCAATTGTCTTTGCAGTCACTTTCTATCATCCAATGCAAATATCAGAATCCAAACTGGGAGAGAACGAGGCAGCACCATATCAGACCAATCAGCCTTTATTGTATTGCACAGTGCTGACATTGGTGCGTAGTTGTTCCTTTACTACCCAAATATTATTATTATTATTATACAGGAGCCTTATCCAAGCTGTATTGCTTTGGACTAAAGCAAACAGCTTTGACATTGTATAGTGTCTTTCGGGGTGTCTGGATTATGATGAATAAAATAACTCCATTTGTGGTTGGTAGGAAAGTTCACATATTTCTATTTCAACTAGACTTTTAGCTGTTTGCCTATACTCACTGTTTGTGTAAAGTGAAATTGTATTATTTTTCTATGGATTACTGAACCCTACACTTCTGTTTTGCTCTTCTCACTGCTTTGCTAAAAATGCCCATATAAGATTGATTTTCAAAGTTGCAAAAATGCAATCCCGTAAATATAATTTTATGGCATCTATTTATGAGTCTATTTTCGCAACAGATTCTTGATACAAGAAAAAATATATTGACTAGAAATGACTTGGCAAGCTTTTGCTTGTTGTAGATAAGAATATGAAATATAATTTAAGTATTTCAAAACCTTCACAAATAAACTTATGTTTAATACTGTGCATAATGCTAACAGTTTAGATTGCAAAGAAAGTTTTAAATATTCCTTGACTAGATAATATGCTATTGCTTTACTGACACCACAACACATAATTTCCATACTTTAATTGTCACTGAATGTTTTTATGCTTTTCAATAAGTACAGTTGTGCAAGTATTTCATTTTATCTCTAAGTAATTTTAAATGTATTTCAGCTACTCCTTGAAAAACAAATTTGTTTGTCATTTTTTAGCCGACTGAAGTAACATAACACCTCATTAGGGACAATTCTAGGTCACACAAGAGCACTGAAGAAAACTCCCATGATACTGCTGCAGTTTGTGCTATTTTACAGTTATTGTACGTTTTACAAATAGTTCTACCATAAAATATCAGTGCAGGCAAACTCAATCCTCTGTTGTCAGGAAAAAGAAAATATATTGTTTTACACATCAAAAGACAATGCCGGTTTCAGATAAATGAATCGCAATAATAATTCCTCATTTCATTTTCAATATTTTATGACTTAAAGAATTTTAAACTAGTAGTACAAATGAATAAATAACTTGCATTGTAAATGTATTAAACTGGAGTTATTTACTGTAGCATTTACTGTAGCATGTATTGAAATAAGAGAAAAAAGTCTGACCAGTTTGCCATTTAGCACAGTAAATTATATTTGGTCTAAAAAGAGTAAACGTTTTAACATTTTTTTCCAGTGCTGGCTCATCTAAAGCTATGTTCACACGGACTGAAGGGGGTGGTAAAACATTTTAATAAAATATTGAAGGCATTTTAAAGAAAGAAAAAAATAAGAAATATAAGAAACAATACACCACCCTCTCTATGAACTGAACACTGCTG
This sequence comes from Nanorana parkeri, assembly GCF_000935625.1. Taxonomy (NCBI): domain Eukaryota; kingdom Metazoa; phylum Chordata; class Amphibia; order Anura; family Dicroglossidae; genus Nanorana; species Nanorana parkeri. The sequence goes on along the minus strand of NW_017307531.1, from coordinate 405,542 downwards.
TGGTCCTAAGCTGTTGCTTCTGTTTTTACAAATGTCTGCCATACTGCCTCTCTCACATAATGACAGCTCTAATAAAGATGTAGAGGCAGTTTGTTTTTAGTTTTGCATACAGCGAGAAAGGGTTAAGTTGGGTATACACGTGTAGCACAGGCTTAGTATTGCTTTTGTAATATATGCAGAGTATTGCTCTCTGAAACTGCATTACATCTTCTGGCTTAACTGATAGCTCACAGAGACTGGAGGAGAGACTCTATTGGTTACTGCTTTGGCTAAGAAGGAAGCCGGCCCCTAACAACAAAGGCAAGCAAGGACTTGATTGGATAGCAGCCAGAGGAGCTGTGATTGGCTAGCAGGCCGTTTTTTGGTGAGACAGAGAACACAAGGAGAACAGACTGAGGAGAGAGAGGAAGACGCAGTGAGAGAGACGCAGACTGGTATGTTGCAGCCTGACAGGGGAAAGTGTCCCTTGTGCTTGTTTCCTGTGTACTGCCAGATCTGGGATTCCTGTGGAGATTTCTAAAGGGAGGTGCAGGCCTGAGAGGGGAGTTTTTCCTGTTTAATTCTTCCCTTTCGCCTGATCTCTGAAGATGTGCTAACAGTACAGTGACATCTAGAGGCGGATTCCTGTACTGCAATCATCATCATCATCATCATCATCCTCATCCTGTTTTGGAAGATCCTGTGGCCTGTGTTGCTCCCATCGCCATCCAGTCAGCTGAGACAGCGATCAAAATACCAATTGCTGGAAGGAAGATACATCAAGTGCATCTACTGGTGAGAGATCTTCTGCCATCCTTGTGAGATCTTCTGCCATCCCTGTGTGATTGCTTAATCCTGCTAGATCCCATTAACTTGGAAGGCATCTCTATCTGAAGGGGGATCACCACCTTTGTTAATATTTGTTACCCTGCGAAGATACCACTTACCATCCTGTGGATTACAAATATTGTTTACCAAAGGCTGAGTACTCCATCACAGAATTTAAAGGGCCCCAACGCATGCAGACTTTGGGTGTGTGTAGAATTCCCACTGGCCAGTGGTTAGCTAGAACCTATGAGACCTAGATAGGCTATTATAGTCATATTGCTTTAAGATACCTGTTGAACAGTATCGCTGTATTGTGTAACTGACAGTGTCGTTCACCACTCGCTCAGTGCATTTCAGGCAAGGCCTCCCACTGGCGGGTAAAGTGAACGAAAACCAACGCTGGTTTAATCTGCTGAGCGGTTGTATCATATCATTGCATTTGATATTGTTATCCTGTTATTCAGTTTATCTTTTTCCAGGGCTTATTGCTAGTTTAATAAAGCCCATCCAAAAGGGTAAACGGTGTATTGGTGTTACTTGGGTCCAGGTGAGGGTGAGTCATCACTGGTGTGGGACAGAAGGCCCGTATATTACAGCGGCCCTTGCGGGGGTAGAGCTACACACGCTTCTATTTTCTTTATTTATCAATACAGAGGGGCATTTAACAAAACTGGAGCAGACGGGGGCTTCGCTTGGTAATGGCGGAGAGAGCAGCACACTGAAGGAGCTCTCGGTCCAACTTCTCCTATATCTGCAGATTCCCAATTCGGACATCACTTTTACCATGTCCAGGGAAGGCAAGCAGAAAGGGTCAAAATATACCCCAAAATCTGCCCTTAAAAGACTATTTGTCGGCCCTCCATATGCCATGGAGGAGAGCCTTATGCATACCCTGCAGCCCGCTCCGAGCCCACCTTCAGCCGTCTCCTCACCTTGCTTACCTGCGATTACTCTGCCTTGTTCTTCAGAGTCTCCAGTCCCCCAGTCTATCAGCTGGAGCCCTGACCGACAGCTCTGCAGGATAACCGGATCTTCAGGTCCCTCTTCTTCTGCTGCTGCCGCTCCGGGAACCCACATGGAGATGCCGCCATGTCCCCCAGACGCAGACTCGACCTCCTCTTGTGACAGCCGGGAACACCTCGGCGGCTTCTCCACCCCTCCTCCATCACTCGGCTGCCGCATCCACTACACCGATGTGTGCAAGCACACTGCGGGGGTATGCCCTGGTGGAGATGCCCTGGTGCCATAGATCTTGACCTCAGAGAACTTCTACGCTCTCTTCCTACTAAACCAGACATAGAAGCTTTAATACACACTAAAGCAGACTTTGAAGCGTTCACTCTACATATCAAATCAGCTTATAAACAAGACCTGGTGGAGGTTAAACAGGAGATTGCCTAATTTGATTCCAAGGTGTCCAGGATAGCACAACGGCAATTTGAGTTATTGCGCAGGTTAGATAACTTAGAACAGGCCCAATCTCTCTCACAACGCCAGATGCTTGACCTCATCCTACAGTTGGATGACCAAGATAATAGAGGGGGGAGGATTAATGTCTGCTTACGGGTTATTCCTGAATCCACTACTGCCTCAGATCTTAAGGATATGGTATCCACCATCTTCAATCTTCACCTGGATTGCTCACCTGCTACACCTATCTCTATTGATAAGAGTTCATAGATCTTTAGGCCCGATAAATCCAGATCCCGCTAGACCACGTGATGTCATATGCCGCTGTAAGGATCGCGGCACGTCCTTGCGTTCCAGGTTGGAACGCAGCCGTAAACCAGGAAGTCCTGAGCGCGCCGATGCATTCCACCCTGGAATGCATCGGCCCGATGACGTCAACGGCACCTCCTTGTTCCTTCCGGCTTAAAACGCCGGCAGACGATCAGCTCGGCGTTCCACTATCGTGATTGTGGAGTGAGCGCCTGCTGACTCTGCCGGCCATACGAACCCCTGGACTCCCCTAACTAGAGACGAGTGAGAGAGAGGTTATAAGGACTCTGAAGCTTCCCCCTGCTCTGGGACGAACCGAAGAGCCTACCAAACAGCAAGTATCCTTTATATCTTATACGGGAGACGGCTCCCTCTGCTGGATGCCTGGATATTGAATCTGCTTGTCACCACTATAACAACGGACACTGTGAACAGCAAGTACCAACTCTATATGTGAATGGGAAGTGCTCCCTCTGCTGGTTGACTTTATATTTGCTTGTATAACTAAAACTCTTCAAACCTGACTTAATCTCATGCATTGTACAGATGGCTAGCAAAATAGAACTTACCACCAAAATACTGCTGTGATCTAGAACCTCACTAATATCTAGTATACTTGACCGTTTCCCTGCAAAACCACCTGTGGATCATTGCTGCTAAAACTTCTTATCAGAGACCACTCGTATGCTGGAAATACGTACTGGTCTCTAACCTAACCTTTTCTTTCGCGGTACATGATGGTCGGACTCCTAACTCTCCGTGTTGCAGGAAGAGTGACGCCAGGAGTCCAACACTGAATACCGTAACTACTCAGTAACCCTTACCTTCTCTGTTGTTCCGCAGCTGAGATTCAAACCCTGTCTGGCCAGGCCCTCACAGTATAGTGGAACCCCTCACCATGAATCCAGCTGAACTAGCGGGCCATATAGTTACTCTCAACCAGAAGGTAGAAACCTTGAATAGGTCTCTGCATGACCTACAGCTTGAAAACCAAACACTAAAGACGACTATCGCACAAAATGCGGCTGCACAGAAAGAAGGACCAGAACCCAAGGTCAGTCCTCCCGAACCCTTCTTTGGGAAACGTAAGATGTTCAGAGAGTTCGTCAATTCCTGTAAATTGATGTTCGACTTACGTCCACGAACCTACCCTACTGATCGTGTTAAAGTCCTCACTCTGATCTCCTATCTCAGGGGTGAACCCAGAGCGTGGGCTGACACTTACCTTGATGAGAAGGAAGACCCTCTCTTGAATTCCTATCCTCGCTTCTTGGAGGCCATGTCTCGGCTATACGAGGATTCGAGCAAGCAGATTACAGCGGAAAACGCCATAAGGGCCCTGAAGCAGGGGAAGAGGCCTGTTGAGGATTTCGTTGCAGAATTCCAGCGATGGGCCAGAGAGACCGAGTGGAATGACATCAGTCTTCTGAACCAGTTCCGACTCGGTCTCTCTGAGACCTTTAAGGATGAATTGGTAAGGGATGATCTTCCTAACACACTTGGCCAGGTCGCTAAAGGCCTCTTTAGTGACCTGGCCCCATCCACCATTGCCAAGCGGAGAGAATTGAAACCCTACCTGGCGATTCTAACCAAACATCAAATACCATACAAATGGGGATACCCTTTTCGCCTCTTGTTCGCATATGGAGGAAGACAACACTCCTGCACCACCTTGGAGGAAACTCAGGCCAAGATGTCTGCCCTAGGCCTACAAGACCCCCGTCCCACTGCGCAAGGCTCGTCCACCTCCCCGGCAGTCTCTACAAAGCGCAATCGCAGTGATTCTGACCATAACCATTCGGGAGAGTCCCGAGGTCCGGTGACAAAGATGACACCCAGACAAGGTCCGTCGGACTGATTGCCTTTGGTCCTACTTCAGGTATTCATTCACGCTGACCTTCAGCGACTGCAACTTCCATTGCGTTCTACAGAAACCTCACCTGCTCCCTGCGGGGGATTTCTACTTGTTCTTTTTGTTCCCCCCTTTTTTTTCTCTTTGATAGCGACCCCCTGTGGCAGAAGGGACTGATCCCTAGTGTTTCAGCTTCCAACACCTCTTAAATGTTGTTACTGCTACCTGTGGTGCGAATGCCCTAAAAGTAGCTACTGTTCCAATGGATGTTGGGGGTATCACCCTTTACTAAGTGGCATGATATTACCTGCCAATGTTTTTCGCCTAGCTGATCACCTCAGAAAATGCAGAGACCCAGGCCCTGAGGCACGGGAGCTCTTACAATGCTACCTGTAGCGTTATTTTATAGGGGGGGGGACGCGGGTGCTCAGACTCAGAGATCCCACAAGGTGAACAGACCCAGATGTCCTCTTGGGGACACCCCTGCCCTCATCGCTACCAGCCCTTGATGACCAGCGTCGCCTCCTCACGTTTTGATGATGGGATCGCCTCATGCTGCCACACCTACTTGCTTCCCACCGCACATAGCCCAACTCTCCCCTCTTTTCTCCTTACCTCCCGCTTTTCCCCCACCTCTCTATACTTTCCTGAGACCTCTCCCCTGCACCTTCTGATGTGCCTATGTTAACGAGAACGTCGGACCTGGAGAAGACTGGCCTTAGTGCCAACTGGAATTTTTTTTATATATATACCACCCTTACATACCTTTGACATTGCAGAACCATCAGGCCTCCCTAGCGGATTCCAGTACCATTATTTTTCGAAGCACCTTTATACAGTTTTCAACGAACCAACTTGCGTATAAGAGTGGTCATGTTTACTGGAACTACCGGGACGCCGGTTATTACAACTTGTACCCGTCTCTAAGGCCCGACATAGTTGATTGTTATCATTCTGTACATTGGAGTTTTATGTATTTGTCGTAATCTGCTTTGTAACCCTGCTACATTTAACTTACATTAAAAATGTATTTGGAGAAAAAAAAAGAATTAGGACTCTAGTCTAAGACCCATCATAGACTATCGAGGCATGAACAAGATCACGGTAAAAAACAAATACCCCCTGCCGCTCATCCCTGAGCTCATCGAGAGGTTACAAACGGCAAGGGTATTCACCAAATTAGACCTAAGAGGTGCATATAATCTGATCCGCATCAAACCGGGAGATGAATGGAAGACGGCGTTCAGAACCCGCTACGGCTTGTACGAGTACACTGTCATTCCGTTTGGGCTATGCAACGCCCCTGCTACTTTCCAAGCGTTTATAAACGATGTGTTCAGAGACCTGTTGGATACATGTGTTGTGGTCTATCTCGACGACATACTTGTATTCTCTGAAAATCTCCAAGACCATGGAAAACATGTTAGATGGGTTCTTGAACGACTCCGGGCTCATTCCTTATACGCAAAATTGGAAAAATGTGTATTTGAACAACCCTCCATTTCCTTCCTCGGCTATGTGATCACTCCCGAGGGAGTTCAGATGGATCAAGGCAAGGTGGATTGCATCATTAACTGGCCGATTCCCACCTCCAGGAAAGCCTTACAGAGATTCCTAGGATTTGCTAATTTCTATAGGATATTTGTGAAGAACTTCTCGGAAATTGTTAAACCACTCACTCGCCTGACTAGTCCCCTAGTAACTTACGCCTGGTCGACAGAGACCCAAGCTCCCTTTGGCTCCCTGAAACAACGCTTCACTTCTGCACGTATTCTACAACTATCAGACCCTGAGTGTCTTTATGTGCTAGAAGTTGGCGCTTCTCATGTCGCCCTAGGAGCCGTTCTCTCCCAACGGTCCTCTCTTCTCGAACCCCTACATCCTGTTGCCTTTTTCTCCAGATCCCTCAACCCTGCCGAAATCAACTACCCGGTAGGCGAAAAGGAGTTGCTGGCCATCAAGAGCGCCCTTGAACACTGGAGACATCTGCGAGAAGGTACTCGACACCCCATTACCGTCTACACAGACCACAGGAACCTACAGTATCTGCAGACTAGCAAGTCGTTGTCGTCTCGACAGGTACGATGGAGCCTGTTTTTCGGAAGATTTGACTTCCATATCACCTATCGTCCCGGTAGCAGGAATGGGAAGGCGGATGCCCTCTCCGGGATTCAGGACGTCACTCCTCAACATGATCCTCCCTCTTCAGTACTAGCACCCAACAAGTTCATCCTCGGCCACGTCAACTTGAAGGATCAGCTCAAGGAGTGTTTATCCAGGGACACCTCCAAACTTCCCACTGATCTAACTAGGGATCGGGAAGGTTTCCTTTACCAGGACTCCAAACTATACGTCCCTCCCCTACTAACTACTCAAATCGTGCAACTCCTGCATGATGGTCCCCTCGGGGGACACCCAGGAGTCACGAAAACACTGGATCTCATCCGTAGATCGTTCTGGTGGCCTCATATGCGCAAGATAGTGAAGAGATACGTCACTACCTGTCAAGTCTGTGCTTCCTGTAAAAGTGAAAGAAGACCTCCCTATGGATTGCTCAGCTCCATACCCGTTCCTGGCAACCCATGGGAGACAGTCTCCATAGACTTCATCGTGGATCTTCCTCCTTCATCGGGATATACCACCATCATGGTGGTAGTCGACGTCTTAACCAAGATGGCACACTTCACCCCCTTGCCTAAAGTTCCTTCGGCTAAAGAAACAGCGGACGCATTCCTCTCCGCCATAATTCGACTCCATGGCATCCCTTCCCAGATCATCTCAGATGGGAGGGCGCAATTTACTTCAAAATTCTGGAAGGCCATATGCACCTCTCTCCACATCCACCATAGGATGTCCACCGCATTTCACCCCCAGACAAATGGACAGACCGAACGGGTGAACCAGTGCCTGGAACAGTACATCAGGTTTTACTGTACCCGCCTCCAAGATGACTGGGTAGAAATGATTCCGCAAGCTGAGTTCGCATACAATAACTCGTCCAGCTCATCTACTCTCCATTCACCCTTCTATGCAAACTATGGTTTCCATCCCAACCAGCTGCCTGCCTCTCTAGTTCCCTCCAACGTCCCAGCAGCAGGTGCATATTTAGCAAACCTTCAAAAAATCACCGATGTATTGAGGGAAAACCTTATCCGAGCTCACCACAACCAAAAGAAGTACTACGATCTTCGCAGGAGACCTGCTCCACCATACAGGGTCGGGGAGAAGGTGTGGCTCTCTATGAGAAACCTCCGCCTAGGAACGGGCCTGAGCTACGGATTCACCCTTCGTTCCATGTCTCGCTACTCAAGCCTTTTACTCCGGATCCTTTCCCTGACCGCTCCCCTCCTCCTGCACCCCCGGTGCAGGTGCTCGGGGAAGAGGAGTTCGAAGTGGCTAAAATACTCGACTCGAGGAGACGCTGGAACAGGCTGCAGTATCTCGTCCATTGGAAAGGATATGGACCCCAGGATGACTCTTGGGAGGACGCACAGGATGTGCACGCTCCTATGTTGGTGAGGCGATTTCACCTCGGGTACCATGACAAGCCTTCACCTCTGGGGAACCCCCGGGAGGGATTCCCTTAAGGGGGGTGCTGTAAGGATCGCGGCACGTCCTTGCGTTCCAGGTTGGAACGCAGCCGCAAACCAGGAAGTCCTGAGCGCGCCAATGCGTTCCACCCTGGAACGCATCGGCCCGATGACGTCACCGGCACCTCCTTGTTCCTTCCAGCTTAAAACGCCGGCAGACGATCAGCTCGGCGTTCCACTATCGTGATTGTGGAGTGAGCGCCTGCTGACTCTGCCGGCCATACGAACCTCCTTAAGGGGGGTGCTGTAAGGATCGCGGCACGTCCTTGCGTTCCAGGTTGGAACGCAGCCGCAAACCAGGAAGTCCTGAGCGCGCCGATGCGTTCCACCCTGGAACGCATCGGCCCGATGACGTCACCGGCACCTCCTTGTTCCTTCCGGCTTAAAACGCCGGCAGACGATCAGCTCGGCGTTCCACTATCGTGATTGTGGAGTGAGCGCCTGGCTGACTCTGCCGGCCATACGAACCCCTGGACTCCCCTAACTAGAGACGAGTGATAGAGAGGTGATAAGGACTCTGAAGCTTCCCCCTGCTCTGGGACGAACCAAAGAGCCTACCAAACAGCAAGTATCCTTTATATCTTATATGGGAGATGGCTCCCTCTGCTGGATGCCTGGATATTGAATCTGCTTGTCACCACTATAACAACGGACACTGTGAACAGCAAGTATATGTGAATGGGAAGTGCTCCCTTTGCTGGTTGACTTTATATTTGCTTGTATACCTAAAACTCTTCAAACCTGCCTTAGGGTGCCCACACACCTTACGATTATCGTACGATAATCGCGGGAAACCCCGCGATCGTACGATGTTCGTAAGGTGTGTGGAAGCCGTGCGACCTCTACTACTGTAAGGTCGCACGACTTTAAACTTACGGACATGTTTGAAAACCCGCCGAGCATCGTACGATGTTCGGCGGGTTTGTGGCATGTATGTACGATAACAGCCGCACGGGCCGGTGTGCGCAAGCGCACACTGCCCGTTCGGCATTGCGGTCATCGGAAGCCCGCCCCTCAGGGGGCGTGGCTTGCGATCATCGCAAGTACGATCTGCCTATGTAACATAGGCAGATCGTACGTTTTTTAAGTACCTTACAACCATCGCAAGACAAAAGTCTTGCGATGGTTGTAAGGTGTGTGCCCAGCCTTAATCTCATGCATTGTACAGATGGCTAGCAAAATAGAACTTACCACCAAAATACTGCTGTGATCTAGAACCTCACTAATATCTAGTATACTTGACCGTTTCCCTGCAAAACCACCTGTGGATCATTGCTGCTAAAACTTCTTATCAGAGACCACTCGTATGCTGGAAATACGTACTGGTCTCTAACCTAATCTTTTCTTTCGCGGTACATGATGGTCGGACTCCTAACTCTCCGTCTTGCAGGGAGAGTGACGCCAGGAGTCCAACACTGAATACCGTAACTACTCAGTACCCTTACCTTCTCTGTTGTTCCGCAGCTGAGATTCAAACCCTGTCTGGCCAGGCCCTCACAGCCGCATATATCACTATGCCAAAAAATAAGAAATTATGCAAATGACTTGGAGAAAGGGTTCATTGGATTTCGACGGAGCTCGGATACATTTATTCCCTGATGTCTCCAGACACACACACTACATATGATGCGCTTGTTGAAGCCCCTTTTGGATATGATCCTTACTCTGGAGCGACCTATAAATGGGGCTTCCCATTTCATGTAATCATCAAGAAAACAAACTAGACCTTTTTGCTTAAACACCCCCCAGAGGTCCCAGATCTCAAAGCTAACCCAATGAAGGTCCTTGAATAGCTACAACTGTCTCTAAACCTGGGTTCCGGTCTCGCTGGTTTGGATCATTCTCACTCCCTCCCAAGTTCTTTGCATCGCCACCCCTCAGATAGAGTTATTTACAGAGCCTGTGCTACCTCACGAGAGAATAGGCCTTCTCCGCTTAAATCTTCTCAGCAGGAACAGTAGAACCTTCACCTTCATTTTCCGGTGATGGTAAGGCTTTCTGGCATGACTGTTTTCCCTTAGGCACTATGGAAATATCTTCATCTTATATACAGGGTCCCTAAGCTGAGCTCTTTATAGCCTATTTCTTCACAACATGAGCAGTATAACCTTGGTTTTCATTTTACGCTGCTGGTGAGACTTTCAGGCATAACCATTCCCCCCTATGCACTTTGGGATTAGTTGCATCTCTTCCAGACGGGTTCATACATTGGGCTCCTCATGGTTTGTTATTTTATGGGAGCCCCTGCATCCCTGTTCTCTATTTGCTTGAACTCTTCCCCAAACTCCACAATGGGCTTTTCCTTTATTCTATTATTTACCTTTTTCCCATTTCTTCTAGCCTTTGCTATCCCTCTCCCTTTCCCTTATCACCTCCATATTCTCCCCACCCTCTCACGTTTCCCAATCACCCGGATATAGCAACTACCTGACATCTCGAGAACCTTATTGACTACAGGTCCCTCTATTTCACACTCCCTACCCCAAAAACTTGTTACGGCCATGTCACTATCAGTCCAGATTATCTCTATCAATGCTAAGGGCCTCAACACGCCGGAGAAGAGGAAGATCTTGCTTACAGACCTCAGAAGGCAAAAGACCCATATTGCATTCATTCAAAAAACTCACTTTCGCTCAGATAGGAACCCCACCCTCCGGGATAAATACTATCCACAGAGTTACCACAGTACGAACCCCAGAGCCAAAGCAAACAATGTCTTCATTCTGATCTCTCATTCTGTTCCTTGGTCCGTTCTGGGTTCTCTGTCAGATCCTGACAGAAGTTATCTCTTCATGAAGGGCAAAATTGGCCATTCTACAGTTACCTTGGCTACGATATATGGCCCCAATGCTAACCAAGCTATCTTTCTGCGCTGTATTAACATGACTAGAGGTGTTTTCTGAAGGGACCCTAATCTTAGGTGGTGATTTTAATCTCCTAGATCCTGTTAAGGATTCCTCTAGGGGACAGACAGGCCTTTCTTGCCCCTCTTATAAGAGTATTGACCGCACTTTGTGTTCTTTTCAGCTGGTTGAGGCTTGGCGCTTACTCCACCCAAACACTTGGGATTATTCCTTTTATTCACACACACATAGTAGCTACTCCCTTATCAATTACTTTTTATTAAAAACACAGGGATTTGCATTATTTAGACTCTGCCTCTATTGGTAACATCACATGGTCCGATCATTCACCGATCTCTTTACGGCTCTCCCTCAATAGAGATCCTTCTCTGAAAATCTCTGGTGTTGGAACTTGAACGAATCTCTCCTGCCGGATCCTGTGGTTTAGGTGGACACCGTCCGAGAACTGGATTCTTACTTTGCATTAAACACCACACCAGACTGAAGCCCTATGTTGGTATGGGAGGCCCACAAAGCTTTCATTAGAGGGGTACTTATCAAACATGGTTCAACATCAAGATCAGACTTAAGGTTCAGTCGATATACTCGGTCAAATCACGGCCCTCCATGGCTCGATGTCGCAATCTCTTCTACGAATTTAGTGAAAAACCTGGTTGTCTTTTGGCCAATGCCCTGAGAAAGCAGCATTCACAATCATATGTGCCCTCTGTTTCCCGAATCTGGGCAGGAAGGTGCATCTTCCGAAGGAGATAGCTGATGCCTTTGGACACTTCTATTCTAGCCTATATAATCTGCCCACTCCTCTAGATGCCCAAATGCTCTAAGATAAAATGGCAGCAATGTTTTGAAAAGAATCCCCACCATCTGTCTCGATGTTGCTACGCAAAGTGGAAGAAATTCATCAAATTGAAAGCATAATCTATTCTTGTCTGGATAAAATGGAGGCTTTTAATAAAACCTGGTTTTACTGGCACACATTCCTCTTCTCCAACAATGATAAGGACCTACTGGAGGTAGTGGACTGAACACATAGTCGTGCAAGTTACTCCTGGTACATATCAACCCCCGCACTCCCTTTATACACCCTAGAGTGCACTTCCTGGAGTCCTGTACCTTTCGGGCGGAGTTGTCTCTACCCCGGTGTTTCAATTCCTTATCCTTCTCTCACTTTTCCTCTGCTTCCTCCCCTCTCTTTGTTTCCTTCTTTTCTCATTACCTTTTTATTCTCTTGCTTTTTCTTGGATTTTAACGTTTCTGACATAAAAAACAAAACAAAAAAGTTTCCATACAGAGATATGTTCTGTTATATATGGTTGGAGCATACTGTGCTGTTGTTGTTTTACGTATACATCCCAGATATTGCTCTTTACTGTTTTGGTTATACTTTATCATTTTTGTTTGTGCAATGTCACATTCAATTCGCTATTTGGTTACAAGTGCATATACCAAACTTTAGACCCTTAGATACGTTTTTATTGCTGTCTGTGACACTGCTGGGCAGTAGGGATGAGGTTTGGATTCGCAGCTACCATGGGTTTGAGATTAATTCTGAGTGTTCGAAATTTGTGGCCCCAGTAAATTTATGGCATATTGTCCTTTCTGGAGCACTATATGGCTCTAGAAGGTTTGAAAAATAAGGTATATTATGACTCTTAATATCTTTTTATAAAGAACCTGCGTCAACCTCCTAATAGAAATTAATTATTGTATTAAAAATGCGGTAAAGAGACGAGGCTAGTTATAAACCCTCATTGAGCCCTGTTGGGTGCAGGCTGTTCAGAGTATAGATCCTATAAGCTTCCCTATGGCACAATCTTTTGATCTAACCTCCTCATCTGAATTTTCTGGAATCATCTCGATCCCAAAAACTCTCAATCCTTCAGGATTGGATGTATGTGCCTCTAAAAAGTGTCTGGGTACTGAATGTTCTGCTACCTTCTTGAGAATCTTCCCCTTATGCTCCCCAAACCTTATCCTTAATGTTCTGGAAGTCCGCCCCACATATAGTTTCATGAACGTTGCATTTGTAGCAGCCAAACAACCCTTTGCCAAGATTAGATCTTCTGATAGACTTCAATTTGCTGGGAGCTAACATACTGCAAAGATCTAGGTTTTTTTAAAATAACACTAGGAAATTTGGGAAGGGATTCCTTAAAAATTGGATCCTCCCTAAGGATCCACCAATGATTCTTCAGGATTTTAGAGATCTTGAATGCGCCGTTGTTAAATTGCGTACAGAAACTGATATTATAAGATTCCCTACCAATTTGTTCTTTCTTAGGTCGAGTAACAAGATGTTTCCTGTAGGCCCTCTCAATTGTATTGGCTTCCTATCCCTTATCATGAAACTTTTTAGTAAGAACCTTACCCAGAGCCTCATAATCAGAATTTGAGGTACATGTTCTGCAGAGTCTGCCAAATTGACCATCGGGAACATTCGTAAAGGAGAACTATGGGGTTAAGGCTTTTCCTTAGTTCTCCTTAGGGTAACGGGAGGACACAAACTAGCGTCCTCCAGTCACCCTAGGCTCAGTATATCGCGAGCTGTAGCTCGTGTTATACTAAGACGCCGCAGCTGGAGCGGATCCTGACAATTATGTCTGGATCCGCCCAGCTGCGTGACTGACTGCTGGCTCTGCCTATCTAGAGGCAGAGCCAGCTGTACCCGCCCCCTCCCATGTCCGTTCTGCCAGTCAGCGCTGGCGGATCGGAGCTGGGAGGGGGGAATCCAGCCCGTCCCCTGCCACGGCAGAGAGTCGTGACAGGATCGAGAGGTGAGCGAACGCCGGTATGTGTTCGCTCACCTCCTGATCTACTGAGCCGACCTGTGACAGTTTCATTGTCACAGGTCGGCTAGAACTATGAAGTGAGTGAAAAGAACTCACCTCATAGTTCTCCTTTAATCCATCTTGGGTGGTGATTGCTTTTGGCATGTAGGTAGGAATTCCCTGCTGTTGGTTTGAAATGGGTCTTAGAGACAATCGTGCCAGTCTGATCTGTCCCCAATTCTAGGTCCAAAAATATCAAAGTCTTATCATCCACTACATGAGTAAAGTCAAGTTGGAAGGGATTGCTTTTGCAATATTCAACAAACAATGAAACATCTTCTTTGGTGCCATCCCAGATAATGATAATATCATTGATATATCTAGCAAAAAGAACTAGATTGGATCAAAAGGTAATATTAGACCAAATATGGAACTCTTCCCAATACCCCATAAATAAATTCGCATAGCTAGGTGCTTTGAGCCCAAATTGAAGTTCTATAGAGGTGTATAAAGAAGCTACATCAAGGGATGCTCATAGGTATCCTTCTCTCCATTTATATTGCTTCAAGATTTCTAAAATGTGTCCAGAGTCCCTCACATACGAGGGGAGATCCTCCACTAAGGGCTGTAAAAAGGAGTCAATGTAACTTGCCAAGTTATACGTCAAACTGTCGATGCCTGCTATTATAGGTCTCCCAGGTGGACTAACTGGATCCTTGTGTATCTTAGGGATGTGGTAAAAGTATGGGGTACAAGGGTGTGCCACAAGAAGGAATCTATATTCTGACTTCAGGAGAATCCCTGAGGAATACGCATGTTTAAGAAAATCCTCCAATTGGCTTTTATATACCCTGGTGGGATTGCCTGTAAGTTTCTCATAAGTGAAAGAGTCTGACAATAACCTAGAGGCTTCTGCGATATAGTCTAATTTGTCTTGAATAACCAGACCCCCTCCCTTATCAGCCTGTTTAATTACTATATTGGTGTTATTACTGAGGGATTTGACCGCTGCCTTCTCCCTGTGGGTGGGGTTGGTAGATCTCCCACCTTCTCTAGAGCACAACCTCCTAAGGTCGGTGTGAACTAGATGATAAAAAGTGTATAAAATTACCTTTAGAATGATGAGGGTAAAAGGTGGACTGTGGTCTTAAGGAAGTATGTCTAAAGTCTGGATCCGTGTATTACAGGGATTCGGAAAATAATTCCTGTCCATCCCAAAGTTCCTCTAAATCTCTCACAGCCTGTTCATCCAAGGGGGAGTTTAACTCTGCGCTTTCTGAAACTAATGATGATGGTTGATGGATCAGTTTTGCATTTTTCTGAAGAAAATGGCGATGGAGCGTAAGCCTACGTATTGTAAGGGGTTCCGGGGAAGTCCAGCGGTGAGTGTGCGTTCCACAGTAAATTGCACCAGGAAGAGGATCACCGCCGTCACGCCCCCTCACTAAGACGCCGGCCGATGCGTTCCACGCTGGAACGCGGAAGCAGCGTTAGGGCTCTCTCCGTTTCCCATGCCTGCAGACTATTTAAAGACACTTACTAGGTTAGCAAGGCGTTCCACTATTGCGGATCGAACGCCCTGCTAAACCTCCACCCGAACCAACCCTTTGGAGCACGCTGGGCCACTTTGGTACCTCAGGACATCTTAACCACGACTATAGCCTGCCAGGAGGATTCATTCCAGCAGCTATAGCTCTGCAAACTGCAAGTACTCTGCACCTGACCCTGCAGACCTAATCTTATTGAACCTCATTGACTTTATAACTTATTGAAGTACTTTGTGCCTTGTCAAGCTGTGCATTATCTCCGTGCTTGTGCCTTGTACTTGTTGGACTAGTAGAGACACACAACGAACTACGTTATGTTATTTTGATGCTGACGCTGTATAGTCATTACTTCCTAAGTTACGTGAATCGTGTGTATTAACCACATTGTGGTCTATGAAGTAATAGCCACTACTAAACGTATTGTCCTATGTACGGCCTATGATGCACGAACCTCTAACTCACCGTTAGATTGTGAGTGACGCCAGAGGTTCAAGCCTGAATTGCCGTTACACCAATCACCGTGAGCACAGCTCCCCCTAACTCCGTAGCTGAGATCCTCATTCTATAACCGCTGAGACCTGGGCGTGACACGTATGAATCTATGGTGATCCATAAAGACAGCAAAATCATTGGGGGAAGAGTTGGGAGCAAAACTTAGTTCTTCTAGAAGGACTAATTGTTCTACCTCATCAAGAGGGTGTGAAGAAAGGTTAAATATTTTAATGGTGGTATTACTATGGGAATTAGTGGCTAAGGACTTACTTTGCTGGACCTGACGTCCAGCTCTGCAACCTCTTCTTCTCTTGTGTCTGATGATCTTTTCTTTTTCTTTACTTTTGCTGCTCGGGCTTGCAATAAAAAAGATTCAGCTTCCCTAATGACACTACCTTCTCCATGTGCTGGAAATTTAGGTTTGGTGCCCACTCTATTCTACTCAGCCAGAGTTTCCTGCTCATCCACTGCTGATGCCCATGAATTATCAATGTGTGAAGGCATAGTGAGGGGAAAAGGAAGGACCTCTGTAATGAGTGGGCCACCTGAGGGACACTTGGGATCAGAGATTCCCAAGTCTTCTTGCCCAGGAGTGGAAGCAACTACACCTAGACGTACCTTCCTATATGGAGACCAATGCAATGCACTGGATTTATGGAAGTATTTAGAAAAAGAGAGACTGTTACTCCCATTGCAAAGCTCCTGATTTAGTGTTTTTTTCAAAACCAACCCGGAGGCAGGACGGAATTGGTGTACATGGGGTTGCCCTTCTTTATAATTACTCCTTTTATGGGGGTAAGATGTTCTGTTTTGATAACCATTACTATATGAATTCCTATACAACCGTTCAGAATGGTTATTGGATTGTCATGTCCCTTTGGACAAATTTCTAGAAGTATGGGATAGTTCACCCTTATGTGAAAAGATATCTCGGGACAGGGGCTTCCTAGTATGTAGCTCACTAACTCCCTTAGTAGATTCATGGGTATGATGGACATTAGAACTAGGGATTTGGGGATTGGTGTTTCTCTTCCAGGAAAAAATATTACCATCCTGGAAGTCTCCAAAATCTCTCTCGTATTTCCCTTGTTTTTTGTCGAGCAAACTATTTTAAAATTTTAGAATTTTACTATGGATGGATCTATCCCATTCCGAAAAACTAGGGAGGTTACGATATAATTTGAATTGATCATTGGGCGTGGTAATCTTCTCTTTAGTGGTTTCTAGTAATCTTTCTCTCTCTAAAATAATTAGAGCCATCCAGTCCCTAGAAGAGTTAAGGGCCTGTTCATCCCATCTGTCCTTTAGGTCAGGATCTAAGAAGTTAAATTTTTTAGTGGTGAGTAGCCCCCTGGGGACCAATTTGCTCTTAATATAATGTTTGAGGGTTTCTGCATCCCACCAATGTAACATTTCTTTCTCCAGGGTGTTTGTAAACGATGATAAAAAAAGTTTAATCATATTTTTAATCTGATCATCATTATGTGAAGTGATGGTCGATATATTGGTAGTATCTGGTTTGCTGAAGTCCTGGTTGGTGAATTCCTTGAATAAGTTGGCTCTTCTGTTGAAACGATCTTCTAGTGTAGAAGTCATATTAAACCAATAGCAATCACCAAAAAAAACAGAGAAATAACGTTTTTGTACCATAAATCCAGAATGGACAGTCCACGGCAGCTTAAAACATCCCTTATTGTCAAATGGGACAAAGTGAAAATGCATAGGAAGACGAAAAAGCGCCAGAAAGGACCGCTCTGATGCAAAGTTAGTAATTAGAAATTCTACAGGTTGCTGCCCCACTCCAGCCAGGGAGACTGTAAAAATCTAGAAGAAAACACAAACAAGGGGCACCTACCCTAGTGTAGATACATTTATTAGGGTAAAAACAATTAAATGAGAGTAGTACTCACAAAAGTAGATAAAAAAATAGAGCCTTCTGTGATAGAAAATGGAATTTTACTATCAGACCAGGATAAAAGCAAGTGGCAGATGCACAGACGATCCTGTGTGCCAGCATGAGATGCCTGTGATGACGTGTTTCCGGGGCCACGCCCCCTTCATCAGAATCTAATCTCCTCCTCCACTCAATGCTTTAAATGGAACCTGTCAGCCAATCAGCGGAGAATCTAAAGGATCGTCAGTATATGATTAAACAGCTTGGGGTGTATTTAACTGGCCGACCCAGCTGTTCCGCACACAGCCTAATGGAGCGGCCCACTCTTCAACCCATCCAATCTCCAGATGGACACTGGAGGTCACGCCCAGATGACGAAAACACTCCTATGCTGTGAATGTGATCCTTTCCAGTTGGAAACCAAACCCCCAAAGGTATTGCACTCACCGCACCCGCTGACTGTGAAAGACAGTCAGCAAACGTTTTTCTGGTCTCCCACTGTGGGTGTTGTTGTCTCACTATTCTTCGTTCTCAATCATTACGGTGATCATATCCTCATATCAACATGTATCAGAAAGGAAATGTAATCGCTCATTGTATTGCATTTACTTTCTGATACATGTTGATGTGAGGATACGATCACCGTAATGATTCAGAACGTAGAATAGGGAGACTACAACACTCACAGTGGGAGACCAGAAAAACGGTTGTTGACTGTCTTTCACAGTCAACGGTTGCGGTGAGTGCAATACCTTTGGGGGTTCAGTTTCCACCTAGAAAGGATCACATTAACAGCACAGGAGTGTTTTGATGCACAGGAAACACTTGATGAACAATTCATTATACAATTCATTATATATTTGATTTATTGTTTTACAGATTTGCTATATAGTGATTAAGTTAATATATTAGTTACATTGTATGCACAAGCACTTTTCTTAGAGGTTGTCACATACATGGATACACTTGAGTTTGGAATTAACGATGGATTTTTGAATAATTTCTTATATAGTGATTAATATACTAGAATATTTGTACTATATGCATTGGCACTTTTTTCTGATGGTTTAGAAAGCCACTATTTTACACATGTTTAATAATTTTTCGGATTATTCACAATAAGTTTTGAGTACTGTACAATTATTTGTCATTTATTTTGTGGAGAGTAATTTTACACATTTCATGCACTATATATATGTAATTAACTTCTAGATATTTATTCTCATTGTTGTTTGATAGGTTTTTAGCGCTTTGCAATGAATGAATTATAATTATTAGCATTGTGCTTTGAGCATAGCAGCTTTAGACTGTGGTGAGAGTTTTCATTCAAAAGCACAGAATCAGTGTTTATTGTAAATACTGGTATGAGACCCAGGCTCAGCGGTGAAAAGTCATCGAATGTGCCTGTTTTTTAACAGAAGTAATTTAAACAAAACGTAAACTTTCAAGGGTACTGCTTAGGTACAATTCACATTTCTAAATGTTTCCCAAGGGTTTCGCAACTCATCCTTTTTGAGTTCAGGTCCACTTTAACGGGCTGTTTTTTTAATCTATAGTACAAATTCATCTAATCTAAATACCTTTCACATTTATAAACAGTTAAAAAGAAAATTTTGCAAACAAATCAGATTATTCACAAAAGAGCCGAAGGATCCAGTCGTAGCTTCGGCTGATCCTTCGGCTCACTTCGGCCGCCTCTGCCCTTCGGTTCAGTCGATCCGAAGTGCTGCTGCACTGGCTATTCACAATAGTCCATAGAGCAGACGAAGGCAGCTGAGCGCCACACAATTTTATCTCGAATAGTGACAGCTGAAGCATGGAGGAAGGGCGGACTGTTCTCCACGCAAATGACAGCTGGACGGAGACAGCCATGATCTCATGGCTCACTCCGCCCAGTTGTAATGACAGATCAGCGTCCCCAAATGACCTGGGGACACTGATCTGTCATTAAACAACAACAACCGGGTGGAGCTGGCCATGACATCATGGCCGCCTACACCCAGCTGGGCTTTTTTGCCCAGGACCCGCTAGAAGACTCTGGCAGGTGCCGGCCAAAAGTGATGTCACTGCTAGCTCCGCCCAATTGTTTATATTTTGGCAGCATCTGCTAGATTCTTCATTATGCGGCGTAAGCTCATCGCGTGCGGTCAGGTCAGAATGCGTCTTTTTATTATTTATTTTTTTATTTCGCCGAGTCGTTGTTGTGGACAACACTGGATGTTGTGATTGACCTTAGGGTTATGTCGGTGGATCAATTTTTTTTTAAACAATAAAGTACTTGTCAAAAGCCTTTGTTGTTTTTTTTTCAATTCAAGTATTTTTTCTAAAATGTAGGAAACAAGGGGGGGCGCATCTGGGTGCCCCTTTATTAAACGGGGTACCCCATTGTGAATAAGCCCCGTCTGCACCCATACAACCAACGCCCCAGGGCTTGTGGGGAAGAGGCCCTTGTCCCCATTCGCATGGGGACAATATTCTTTTCCCAGGGACGACCCTGGAAAAGCACCCTCCCAGTGCCAAGGGCAAGTGGCCTGGTAGGGCAGGGAGGGGGGCGCTCGCTCACTCCTCGAATCAAGGGTCTGGTTTGGAATGTATTTTTTACCACCATGTTTGGGGGTGTGGTTCCCCCTTAAATTCCTACTAGACTTTAAGGGCCTGGTATGACTTTTGGGGGTTAAACCCCCCACATTTTTTTTTATTTTAACTTGGGGTCTCTCCTAAAATTCCTACCAGAACTACGGGGTCTGGTGTGAATTTTGGGGGGAACCCCAGTCTTTTTTTCTTTTTTTTTTTAAATGGTGTCCCTCCTAACTTTCCTATCAGACCTAAAGGGTCTGGTATGGTTTGGGAGGGGGACCCCATGCTGTTATTTTTTTTTTTTCTTTAAAATTATTTTAATTGTTTTCCTAACTTTTTATTTTTCTTATTTGTTTTATTTATTTAAATAATTTCAAACTTTTTTTTGCATTTGTTTAGGTTTTTTCTATTCTGCTTGCTACCTCATAGGTAGCAAGCAGAATAGCTGAGCCGAATGCCGCTCGGCGGCATTTGGCTATTCACTCACTGCCGTCTGGCCCAGGGGCAGGGGCCTGCCGTAGCTTCAGCTCAGCCGATCCAGATCTTAGATCGGCTGAGTCGTAGTCCTTCTGCATTTCGGCCCAGCCGAGCATGCAAAGAATGTTCGGCTGACTGAAAGGCAGCTGATGTACGGCTGATTTTAGCCAATGTACGGCTAAAATCAGCCGTACAAGGCTGAAGTGAATAGCCGAACTGCGTTCAGTTCTGTTCACTTCGGCTGGGTTATTCACTTGGCTGCCTTTGGCAGCTTTGTGAATAACCCTCTTAATTAGAACACATGCATTTTTGTTATACAGGCTTCTTGATTCTTTTTTTCCATGATATTGCTATTTTTATTCTACATAAAAAATTTTCTCGCAGATGCTACCAGTTCTTTTTTTCAGATTTTCCTCATCTTTCTTTTTCAAAATTCCCCAGCTCTGAGACGCCGCAGCCGGAGCGGATCACGACTTAGATGGCGGGATCCGCCCAGCTGCGTCAGTGACAGCTGGCTCTGCCTATCTAGAGGCAGAGCCAGCTGTACCCGCCCCCTCCCCCGTCCGTTCCGCCAGTCAGCGCTGGCAGATCGGAGCAGGGAGAGGGGAATCCAGCCCCTCCCCCTGTCACGGCAGAGAGCCGTGACAGGATCGAGAGGCGAGCGAACCCGGTACGTGTTCGCTCACCTCCCGATCTACTGAGCCGACCTGTGACAGTCTCATTGTCACAGGTCGGCTAGAACTAGAAGGTGAGTGAAAAGCACTCACCTCATAGTTCTCCTTTAATAGCTTCTTATAAATAAGCCGCAAAGTCTTTGAGAGGATTACCCTATAATTCAAATGTATTTCTATCTATACTGGGAAAGCAAAGCAGAAAGTAAGATGAAATAAAACCTAAAAAAGAACAAAAAAAAACCTCCAAACATATGGGTGAGAATAACAATTAAAGAAAATTTGGATACTAAAATGAACAGGTAAACATTATAAGCTATATATCTGTATACTATCAATTTTTACAGGGTTATTCACAAAAGGGTGAAGAGTTGGGAGAAGGCAGGAGAAGTGAACAATCTAGGGCAAACTAGCTGAACTGGAAAGTTAGCTGAATTGGATAATTTTTTCAAATCAGCTATGTTGTCATAGATTGTTCGCTTCTCCTGCCTTCTCCAAACTCTTCACCTTATTGTGAATAACCCTGTAAGTGTTTTAATAGCCTGTATTGCTGATAGCTCGAATAAGCATTCTTGCTCCGATCTTGTGCTTTTTAGAAATTTATTTACTTGTGAGCTAAAAGAAAGTTAAAGCTTAGGTTTATCTTTTGCCTTCGCTGGTCCCCACATTCCACCCCAATCAAGACGCTAATTCAATTTTTAAATACCATTCTATTTTCATTATATATCTTATTTTAGACCCAGTGATGTCATCACTGTGTTTCTGTGCTTCTTTAAGCAATGAAGGCAAATAAGGGCAGTGGGAAAGATCAGCAAATTGTTGTGCATACTGTAGCTTCTTGAAATCATCATAGCACCCTGCTTCAGTACTCCTCTCAAGAGCCCACAGCCATGATGCACTCCTTTTGGGGGGAGTTATGCAAAAATCAAAATATCTTGATGGGTGGATGTCAGCCTGGAGGAGTGAGCATTCCTAGGCAGACTGCATTATAATGTAGACTGGCCTAGGTAACACCTACATGTGATGCTAAGCCTTCATAGAAGATAGAAAGAACTGAACTGAATGAATGAAAGGGGCAGGTTGGGGACAGTAAGCCTGGGGAAGAAAGGGGTACATGAAACTGGACATCCTCCAGACAGCAACAGACACCAGCACTATTTGACTTGCCACAGTTTCTAATTCCCACTGTCAGAATCTCAAAACTCAGTACAGAGAACAACTTTTCTTTGGGAATAAAACATGTATTGTTCAAGCAGCATATGTAAAAAAAAAAAAAAGTTACTCTATGCTAATAAGAAATATAGAACAAAGATAAAATAGGTGTTATCTCAATTTGACTGCAAAAGTGGAAATTAAGGCTTAGCTTCAGCCAAAGGGTTTTATTTAGAAAAGGCACAAAGGCTGCTCCCTTTGCAAGGAAATTTGCACTTCGCAGGGGAAGTTCCCCTAATTTAGTAACTGGGGTGAATCTCTGCTGAATTCCATCACCCAATCATGGGAAAGGAAACATAGTTTTATTTTTTTATTTTCCTTGCATATGATTGAGTATTCTTTGCAAAGTGAAATTTCACCTAATTGGCAAAGCTAAAGAACACTTCCCCTGCAAAGTGAACAGCTTATTTGTCTTTAGTAAATCAACCTCAGAGAGTAGGGACATTTTGGGGTTGATTTACTAACCTTATAAACACACCACGAACATGTATACACCTCTGTAGTGTGTTCCCTCCCAGCATGATCTATGGGTGGAATCTAAACACCTTTGTTTTGTGTACACACCCAGCAGGTGTGTTGTGCAAAGCCAAGCATGAATTGCAAGGTCATGTTGTATAAATTAGCTCTATGTTGTGTTGCTTGCGTTGATGAATGCAGGAATGTAAATGCATGAGCTAACCATTTTTGTCTAAACTGTGAAGCAGCATTACATATGCATCATGTGCATGATTTTTCCATATATGGCATTAGTGGAAATATGCTTTTAGAGACTTTTTGGTTGATAAATACATTTTGCTGGTGCGTGCGTGTGTTTAGGTTAGTAAATCCCCCCCTTTAGCTTGGATTTGATGGCCCTGTGTGCATGTTTGTGGGCAACGCTCCCCAACAGGGACATATGCAGCACTAAAATATGGCTGGAAACGGGCTTTAAACTGGGTAAACTGACAACCATTTAAGAAAATATTGATTTGATATATTTACCTTGAGCTGTGACCAATCTAAAAAAAATTACCTCTGAAGTGTTTCATTTTGAGTTTCCAAAGGCACAGTGACTATTGTGCTCACCAATTGTCTGTTCCTATGTAAACAAGAAACAGATTCGGTATGCTTTCAACAACAAATGTATCATGCAATGGAGTCAAGTTTCAGCAAACTGGAATATGCTGAGTTCAACACAGAACTAACACCATCTGCCACGTTTATTTTATTTGTTATGACAGAAACTTTCAAGAAGATGGAAATATATAGAAAAAAATTAATTATTTTTTTGTTCTACATTCAGGCTTGGTTTTCCAAAGCAGAAAATTAAAATGCTTATGAAAAAAGTTCTTTCACATAGCACTCTAACGGGAAGGCCTGATATGTATTTGCCCCCAAATCTCCCTCTCCCTTGTAGAGTGGCCACCAGTATGAATTTTGCACTTACCTTCTTCCAGTAGCCAAAAAAAAGCTCTTCTTAGAGCCAATTACATTATCAAAGGCCTCTAAGAAAGTTATGCAGCAACAGCAAATGAAGGTAGAAGGTATGTTCAGAGTGCCTGATGCTACTTTGAAGAGGGTACACTCTGGAGAACTGCATCTCCTACATACAGCCTGTGGGCAGGCTCTTGGGAGAAAGAGTGGAGCAAGGCAGGTAAGCATACCTCTTTTGCATACAGCTCTTCCCCTATACCAGTTTTTCTTGATTAGATCTACTAAAGGGGACTGAGGTGAATAGTCACCCAGCACTCACAGAGCTGAAGTGAGCATTTTATTCCAAAGGAAGTGCTGCCACTAATATGCTTGGCAGGCAGCATTTTCAGATGAATTGGTTGGAAAATTAGCAAGTTAAATAAAAAAAAAAAAAGTATACAAAAGGTGAGCAATTTTCTGCTTCACAGATTATTTTATATGTGGCCAAATATAATCTTCATGAATGCTAAGAAATCTTTTTATAATTGTTTTCACCCAGGACTGACACAACTTTCACCTATGATCTGCACATTTTTCCAATTGAAACTAATTAGAACAATGCGTGAAGCCTGAGTGAAAGTTCTGTAACTCTTGGGTACAAAAAATATAAATAGACCTTGAAGAAAAAATCCTGAGGACTTATGCTGCAAGTATTCCAACTAAAGTTAAACATTTCAATATTTTTGGATATCAACTTAGCAATATTAAACATTATAGCAGTGTTTACGTACCAGATGCAACCTGTTGACAGCAATAAGGAAAATATCAAAGGATTTTTAAGAAAAAAATGTTTAAATCATCATGCTTTACATTTCAAAACAATGTACAATAGGGATGTTCAGATACTAGTTCAGATACCAGTGCTGATACTTGGCATTTTCATGAGAACTACCAGGGTTGGAGAAGTTGCAGCTGTGACTGGCGCTCCACTACTGTCCTGAAATCATTAGTCTGTTTTGTTTTAGAAAAACTGTCACATAACACTAAACAAAAATGTATCAGTAATTGTATCTGTGAGTACTTGGACAAGTACTTGTACTTGATCTAGAAAAAATAGTATCGGTGCATTTTCAATATAGAAAAAAACGAAAAGTTAGCAGGCAGCGGTCATTTTTATGGTGCAAACAGGGTTCGTTGTGACAGTTTTTCTAAAACAATACAGACTAATGATTTCAGGACAGTGGTGCCGTGACCCTGATAGTTCTCATGAAAATGCCAAGTATCAGCACTGGTGTCTGAACATCCCTATATAATATTACAACACTGCAAAACACAGTAGTGCCTTTTCATAACTCAAGGCATCCACATGTCTCATTTTTATCACTAATCCCAAAAATAAGGGGTTTATTTATCATTTAAGCACAGTAGACAGAGCTAGGCAAATCATCTAGGCCTGTTGTGCATCAAGAACTGCTGGTTTACAGCTTAATATTATAGTCATTTATTTTAAAATGCATACAGTATTTAAAGGCATGCTGACATCATTACAGTGCATGGAACAATGGTTTGTATAAAGGGTTGAGAGCAATGAGAAAGTATAATAAGGCAGGGTAATGGGTATGGTCTTAGTACGGTATCTAATCGATCTTTGAACAAGTCAATATTCTTAGCAGATACCACTACTTGTGGGGAGAGAGTTCCAAAATGTAACCGCTCTAACTGAAAAGAAGCCCTTACGCCCTTTGTGTATAAATCTATTCTCCGACAATTTTAGGTAATGGCCTCTAGTCCTTGTTAGAGAGTTTACAGTAGAAAGTTTAGTTCTGATGTTTTCATCGCCACTGAACATTTTGTACAACCAGGGCCGGTGCAAGGATTTTTTCCTACACAGGCGAAGGTGCATTTTTGCATTTTTTTTCCACTTAACTTTATTGCTATCACACAGGAGCTAACAAGCCATGTGTGCTAGCATACGGAGGTGACAGGTTCTCTTTATTGAACCTGTCACCTCCAATACAGGAGTTCTAGCACAGCACTGTGCTAGAACTCCTGTGACAGCTGAGAGGAAGGTCTGTGAGTGCAGCTCTCCCCTCACTGTCTCCTAGGGGGATCTCCGGTGGGAAGACGAGAAAGGTAGCTGGCGGGGGGGTTGTGGGGGGATTGCAGGCAAGAACTTCCTGGCGGGGGGGCGCGGGGCTTCAGATTTTTTTGGCACCCTCAGTCAGATGCTTGACCTGCCTATTTGGTAGAGCCGGCCCTGTGTACAACAAAATCATGTCCCCTCTCAATCTCCTGACTTCATCTTGAGCAAGTTTAAACTTACCAATCTTGTCTCATAGTTTGATGATGTATTCATAAATAAATGCATGCCCGTAAAAAGACCCGATCCAGGAAGGTGTGCATGTGACCACGTGTAACTGTGTGTAGCCATGTCCATTGTTCTCCCATAAGGAAGAACAGGCTACTGCGCGCAATTACACGCAGCGCATGTCCATCTCTGGGCAAAATGTATCCCTATCAGGAACGCTAACCTGAGAACTGCTTTACAGTCATGTAGACAAGAATTGGCTGTAAAGAGCCTGCAGGAGATCATCAGCGCTGAGATGCAACAAAGGATGAAAAATAAACTAAAACAAGTTTTTATTTCTTAAAAAATAATGATTGTTTATTATACGTACTGTCATTTAGTTAGAGTTTACATTTACTTTATATGTGTGTTGATGTATTAAGTACTATACCTCTGTAGGTCTCTGTAAAGCTATCATTATTCAAAATAGCTGTATATTACCAGTAAGCAGCACACCCTTGCATTATAGATTAAGCAAAAGTGCACTGCTGTGACAAAATTGAATCTGAAGTTCAAAGTTGTTTTCCACTGCAATTTAACAGCATGGGAGCAATAATGTAACCCGAGAATGCTTGCTTTCTACCAGCAAATAAATATTTGCTGACTTATGCAATCATTAACTTGAAGACATAGCAAACGGTTTTATTTGCTCAAATATGTTTTACTAGCAAAAAGAATATTTTTACATGTACAAGTAAAATGCATTTGTTTCCTTTGCTGCAGCTTTCACTAAATACAAAGCACTCTGTGTAAAATCATATAGTGTGTGTAGATCATACATGCACCAATATTGTCTCCCCTTATTGAAACATGAAAAAAATTTAATAAGAAGAAGAATGAAAGCCATTAAATTACATTTGCACAAACCTCTGCTTGACAGAGGTATTAGCATACAAATTTCACAACAAAATATGTTTCAGTCTTATTCAGTTAATATGATTAAAATGGTGTTTTGGTACCTGAGTAAAATGTAAAAATGTGTTATATAATTTATTGAGATTCTTCCTGCTTTTCCATGTGCCACTTTGTTCAGCATGGAAGTACGTGATTATGGAAGTGTCAACAAGAAAAAGGAACATTGACCATTGTAAAGTATAAAAGAAGAGGATACGATGAGTAAATAGATACCCAACATGCCAAGGTTAAAAATTGTGTGCGTCCATAAAACGGTGACAAAATACGCTATCCCAAACTGTCCACAGGCGACTCTTTAAAAGTCCATACAGGTCATTAGTTTAATGATATTTGTGAATATTGGCCCTCAAATTATTGCTCTTACTCTGGCGCATGCAGTCATACCTAACATGTGTAGAGCAATCGTTGTTTTTATACATAGGCGCATCCAACGCGTGTTTATGTGTGCACTTGCGGAGGTGGGGGACTTTAATTTTTTTTACATTTATTTTATTTATTCCAATTTTTTTAAACTTTCCTTTTTTTAACTTAATTACTATCACGTAAGGGGACTTACAAGACCCCCATAGGATAGAATACTAGTGGTGACAGCTACCCTTTAAAGGAGAACTATGAGATGAGTGATTTCCACTCACCTCATAGTTCTAGCCGACCTGTGACAATGAGACTGTCACAGATCGGCTCAAGAGATCGGGAGGTGAGCGAACACATACCGGGTTCGCTCACCTCTCGATCCTGTCACGGCTCTCTGCCGTGACAGGGGGAGGGGCTGGATTGCCCTCTCCCCGCTCCGATCTGCCAGAGCTGACTTGGCTGAACGGACGGGGGAGGGGGCGGGTACAGCTGGCTCTGCCTCTAGATAGGCAGAGCCAGCTGTCACTCATGCAGCTGGGCGGATCTCGACATTGATGTCGGGATCCGCTCCGGCTGCGGCGTCTCAGTATACCGCGAGCTGTAGCTCGCGGTATACTGAGCTTAGGGTAACGGGAGGATGCTAGTTTGTGTCCTCCCGTTACCCTAAGGAGAACTATGGGGAAAAACACTGACCCCATCGTTCTCCTTTAAGGTGACATTAGGGGTCAGTTAGACCTCCCATGTCACCTATGCACTCCAAATAAGCTATTGGAGTGCAGATGGCGCCGCAATAGCTTATTGCCCATTTTCTGCAGCCGAGCAATGGCAGCTGAGGGATCGAAAGTGATGCAATCAGCGTCGCTTCTGGTCCCATAGAGTGGGAAGGAGATTGGCGAACAGAAGTTCGTTGGTCTCCTTCCCTGTTTACCGCCGACACCCGACATGCCAGTCCCGGGCTTGCAGGGGGGGCAGCGGAGCCCGTGAAGCAAGGCAGGGGTGTCAGGGGGCACAAACTGCCTTGGCTCTTGGGAGCGATCTGGCAGCATCTCAGCCACCAGAATCGCTTCCAGTATAAAGCCCCCATTCAGCTTTCTGCATGTAAACAGAGTCCCGGCAGCTATCTGTTTAAAAGGGTAAAAGTGACGCTGTCTATACACATATCTTATTTCTTTAGTTTTGGATACAGTGGGGATTGAAACTCCAGACAAATTTTAATGTGTCTCCATTAGAAAGATTCACAGAAAGTGAATTAATCTATCTATTTGTCCTGGTGATTGTTATCACTGAAAGTGAAAGATGATCCCAAATTTCAGGTTGTCACCAGAACAGGAATAGGTGGGAACTTTTTTAAAGGGGACATTAGTTCAGGCAACACTGCTGGCCACCAAGGATTTTCCTCTTTTTGGAGGGATTATCCATTACTTCCTGTTGTGGCAATTGTATAGGAAGTGAAGGGAAATCTCCCCAATGGGAAACAGAAGACAAAAAAGCTGAAAGGGGTTATAACCCTCCCTTACTCTATCCAAATCTAAAAAAGTTAGGAACATAAGTTCCATTTTATGTGGGGTATGCTAAAACCTCTGTCAAGTTTTATTGTTGTCTGTTTCCCTGGTGCACATTTTCTCTCACTTCCTGTCTGGTAAACAGTTGTCCCCAGAACAGATAATGAGAGAAAATCTTATGGAGCTGTGCATAACAGTAAAACCTGACAGGGGTTATAACTTTTTCTCATTCTATCCAAAACTAAAAAAAAAACTATATCTAAAGTATAGATATACTTTAAACAACAAAAAAACTGCACTTTATATGTGTCAGCAGTTTTTCTTGTTAATATAGTTAAATACAATCTAAAATGTATTTTTATAATATATGTATAATTTTAAATTAAAGATAAGATGCATGTTCTTACATGCATAATCAAAACTATGAATCTGCCAGAAGCTTTTCATGGTTGCTTTCACAACAACTTACATAATGTAATTAGGTAACTGAAAAATAGAAAGGTTATTAGTCACTGCATGACCGCACAAACATCTGACTCACAAGTGATTTAATGGCTGTGCTTTAAATCTACATTAAAAAAATAACAATAACTAGTATGTTTTAGCATTTCATAATGGAAGGAAACGCTAAGGTATTATTCAAATTGATAATGAATCAAAGAAAAGAGGAGATTCAACCTAAAGCTAACCTAGTTATTCAGACATGCCAGCATAGTTAGACTGTGTCTGGTATCTTTCCTGGCTGGCACATTCTTAACCTTGAATGGATGTCTTGTGGAACAGTTCATGTTTGGCCAAATGGAGGGAGGCAGCGGAGCTGTGTCATCAGCAGGGTCAAGTAGATGACCCTCTAGGACTTGGTGGGCTACCTGGAAACATGCTTAATCCTTAGTAAACTTTGATTTTCCCCTTATGCAGAGAAAACATGACTAAATGCCTAGTCTTATGGTCTTGTGAACAGCAGTGCTGCAGGATGTTCTCTAGGAAAGCTCAGTATTTGAATCCTTCAATTTTTCAGTTACTCTTTGTTTATCTATCCCAGCATACCCGTTAACATAGTTTTAGTTAATGTTTGAATATGTCTGCTTCAAGCCACTGTAGTACACATTTAACTGTTAATATCATTATTATGCTGTGCAAGAACAGCATCATGTCCTTATGTATCAGTACAGCAAAAGAAGATAATGTAGGTATTATATTGTAATTTTCTTTCATTAGCTTGGTATTTTAATTTCTAGCAGGTGTACATGCTCAGACCTTTTTGCTATTATTCTATTTAACATTTTTAAATAATTTTCTTGAATTCTTTAGCAACCTGCATACTTTGAATTTATGCCAATCTCTATTCCTTTTTGCAGCTCTTTATATGTGCAATGTGATTATTAAAAAAAATTAAACCAAGCCTTTACATAAAAAAAAATTTAAAGGGAATATATACATTTTACATATTTATTTTATTCAGGAGTAGAAATGGAAACATGAGTATTTCTTTTTTGTCAAGGAATGTTTTTTCATATTAACTATTTGCAGCCAGCAGGTGGTGCAAATAAGTTAACCCACCACTACCTTTGCTAAGTAATTTTATCACATTGCTGTGAATAGACTGTGTTTGGATCTGCCATTCAGAATGAACACAGTTAAATGAGTCAGGAAAAGGATGCCCCATTTCTCATCCCCCTCCAGCTCAGACAGTCATGTATAGGCAGATTCTAAAGCTGTCTATACACTGGTAGATTTTCATACAAACATACATACAAAAAACCTCCTCATGACATTCTATAATGCTATCTGAGACTCAATTGTGTTGAAAATTGTGTTTGGTTTTACCATTCGATTTTGGAAATGAATGGAGTTTCCTGAACGAAGACCACATTCACTTTTACAATTTCATTGTTTTGAGAAAGAAAAATTCTATCCCACTCGTTCAATTTTTTTGTCTCTCAAGTTGAAAATGATTGTCGATTTGGCCCCATTAACTATTAGAAAATTGAATAAATGTTCCGAAAATGCATGTTTTCAAATACAATTCTACTGGTGTAACGCCAACGAATCCACGGCACCACACCCATAGCTCAGAAAAGTCCAAGATGGTATTTATTAGATACTCCTGTATAGGTAAATCCTGTGTAATAATAATAATAATAGTAGTAATAATAATGAGTAGAATGAAAAAGCCAACACTAATGCTTATATAGATGGACTTTGCCCAGGAGACCCCTCCTCCTGGAGTTTTTGATAACTGTGAGTATTCTTACCAATGTGAGTCAGCTTGAGCAATGAGACGGCCTTTCACAACAATACTGGATATCAACAATAAGAGGTCTAACATCGCTTATCCATGTACCATGCATGATTGCACAATACATTTGCAGCAGACTTATCACAGGTACACCAATTCATCTTACTATTATATTTGGCAATTAGATATTTATCATGTACCTGTGAAATAATGGAAGAAGGTGCTTACTAAAACATTTCAACATTTTATCTCCAGTGAATGTCACATTTACTTCACATTCACTACTCAACAGAAAACATATTCTTTTATGCATTAACGAAAATGTGGTGATTCCTTATGAAAACCTATGTGATGTGTCTCCTGTTAATAATGGGGAACATTTCCCTGAGTCCCAAGGACAGAACAGGAGGCTCAAGGAAATGTAGCCAGCAGTACACAGAAAGCAACAAACACCTGATATACTGTAGGTCTCCACTTTGCTAATAAAAGTGCTTTAATTTATGTCTCTCTATTAGAGAGAGTATCCTCACTTCCTGCTCTAATGATACAACAAGAAAGCACCTTGTTAAGTTTGCTGTTAGGCTGGACTTTTACTATTAAGAATTTAGAAAATATAGTAAAGGTGTTTGTGCTTAAAGAGAACCTGTACTGGCTACCTGACATCTAGCATTTGTGAGCCATTTAGCTTTGCATATTTGTTCACAATGTCAATTATATGATATTATATGCTATAACATGCCATGCGTATATTTTTATAACATGCCACAGTAATCCAACTTCCTTCATCCCCTGTTTCAGTGGAAATTTAAGAAAAGGTAAATGGATACACATTAGAAGGAAATAGGAGGAAATATTATCTTTTTTTTTTTTTTTTTACAAATTTGTTGTAAAATGGCTTTGTTTCATCTTATGTCACAATACATGACAAACTATGTTACTGTTACTGTACACTAGATCACAACCAAATGTTCAAAGTGGAGGGGATGTATGTTGTTCCTGTAACAGCCAGGTGGTGTCTGTCTGCATGCCTTGGGGGAAACTGTCCAGGACAAATTATCATTACATGTCACTGGCTGCCAAATGAGTCAAGATTCTTAAGGCGTCCAGTCACCTGTATAGAGTAACACAACTCATTGCTCCTAGTAGTGAATTACTTTGTAGACTCTCTTTCATGTCCCCAGTTGTGACACCTCTCATAGATTTCCCCTTTGGCTATGTACAGTACATTGCAAGTCAATACTAAATCTTGCAAGAGTACCAGATTCTTTTACTCCCTTTTTTTATTTTGTTCAAAATAAATCAGCTAGTCTCAAAAGCACATACATTTTATAATGTGAATGTATATAAACTGAGTAAAAATACAACACATTTACAACAAAACAAACATTCAAATCTTTGCTGTTTCCTGTTTTCTTTCATTCAGAGAATTGAACAAATAGCTCTTCCCTTCAGGTCTCATATAGAATTTAGCCATTTAACAGAACAACAGGCAGTAATTCAGAGGGTTTTAAGGTATATCTAAACTCAAAAATGAAAATGTAATATGTGGCAGCTGACCAGGTCCTAAATGTGGGGGTGGCATTCATTTTCATATTTCAGACTAAGAACATTTTCAGCAAGGAAAATACACGCTCATTTTGCCAGAAATTTAGTGCCATTGTTGTTTCCATGAGTTAAAAACACAGTAAAAACATCTTATCACTGTTTTGTAAACTACTTATCCCATTAATCCACCATGCATACACAAGACAGGTTGATACAACCATGGCTCCCTTCATAGATACAGTAGAAAAATTATTTTGTACTAAATATGGCATTGCAAGTTGTTGGGGGTCATA
>NW_017307531.1:339102-372449 GCF_000935625.1 Nanorana parkeri | reverse complement strand
TAGATATACACTGAGTGGCCAGAATATTATGACCACCCCCATCAGTACTTCGTTGGGCCACGAGATAACTCCACGAGATGACTTAGTTGGGCCGCCTCGTGACTCCACGAGATGTTGAAAGGTGATGCAAGGAATCTGACACTGCACTGTTGCCCTTCTGTTGCCTTGTACCAGTCTTGCCACTCTCCGTTCTGCCCTAACATTGACTAGTCGCTGACGGCCACAATTCGCACGTTCAGAGCCAGATTTTCGGCTGACAATCTAGATATCTATATATATATATAGATATCTAACACTGTTATATGAGAATGTCGGAATGTAGAACTGATAAAATATTCGGTTTTGTGTAGTAATTTTTTAATTGGTTTTATTGCATTTTGATACAATAAATTGAAATATGAGATTCCAGTATGTTTCTATTATTATTGTTTCTATTATTATTGTTGTAGTGATTTAATTAATGTATTTGGACTGTAGAAGTCATAGATGTTGATGTTGTCATTTTGTTTTTTGCAGTTATGATTTTTATACTCAATGATTCTTGTACTGATTTTTATTGGTGTTATGATCAGGGTGTTGAGTCATTCAAGGACAAAAAAATGAAAGAAAAATAATATCTTATGCACCAGGTTATAACATTCTATTAAATACCCTTACTGTGTGACAAGATACTTAGGGATTCTGTAATTATTGAAATTTAAAAGGAAAATTCAGTACATTAATTAATTTGGCACGTGCTGCACACATCTCCAGCAACAATATTTTGCTGTTTTTAAAGATACATTGCTACTATATATTACTGCTTACAGAACCTGTGCAAAAACAGATTGGGAAAATGCCTGATCTGAACAAATTCTTTTAACCAGCTCTGCACAATAATTCATGCAAAATACATAGTAAAGAAATAGTACTTGATTATTAAATTTTGCTTCCATAAAGCTGCCTCTACTTGAGCACATTCCTGGATTAAATTTACCATTAGCCGTCAGCTGGTTAAGCTTTCCTTATTAGAAGGTAATAGTTTTTAACAAATGTTTAAAGTGAATGTTTTTGTTTTTAGCAAATTGTATTTAAACCAGAGAAAAAAATATTTTTTAAAGCGCACCAGCCCTCAGATATGGTGGCCGCATTTATGTTTTTCACCCTTTTTTATCCTTATTCTCACCTTTTTTATTCCATCATAAACACTTCCCCTTCTAGGGTGACAATGCCTACTTACTGCATTGTATCTAAGGAGAAGCAACATGGTCACCCTGCACTGTTTTCCTTATCTGGACTTCAGATCACAACCCTTTATCTATATTATACAGGGGAGAGGATCAGTAGTCACAGAGGTGAACTGGACAGAGCTAATAAGACTGCTTTTAATTCTGCAGAGGCAAAACGCACTGGAAGTTAGGAGCTCAGTGGATTTTTGGCAGGACTAAAATATTTTTCTTTTTCATTATCATTTGCCAAGCATTATTACATTTCCCAAGCATGTATTAGAAAGTATTGGAGTTCTCCAATGCCACCTTCAAGGTCATATAAAAAGGATGATCCTGAACCAGCCGAATTGTATTTTCTGAAAGTTTTTGTGCATTAGTAATTGTCCCTTATGTCAGTTCCCAGTTCAACATGCCCTTTTACAATCACTTGTCTGTTAGCCTTAAAAGTGGGCAGAATTGATTTTCAATATTCAACCCCCATTCACGTCAATAGCGTTTAGATTAAAGTTGGCAATTTCAAGATTTTACAATGAGTTTTACGAACATCCTGTGAATTAAACCAAGGCTGTTTTGCTTATCCCAATTGAAAACTAGTCATCTACAAAAAAGGCTTTCAAAAGAAATAAAGATAATGGACAAGGTTAAATATTTTTTTTAAAATAATGACAAAACATAGGGTGAGCTTTTAAAAATATCAATATGGGGGCATACCAGGTTGGTTTGCAGCTGCATTGTGTTTAAACTTTCTTTCTGAGAGGTCTAAATAGAATGATTACATAAATCAGCAAGGAGGTAATTAACTGCAGTTATTTTACAAGTTCTACAAGTCAGCTTGACAAATTAATAGCTGTTTTTTCCTGGTGCTACAAAACTCACGAAGAAGAGGAAACATTTATAAAATGTGGTCTAGCATCATATTTGCCATTATGTGCATATGGCATTTGAACTAATTTATTTAGAATACATGTGACATATAAGAAGTGGTTGGTGATTTAAACTGACATAAACCATTTATATAAATAGTGAAAACATTACAACAGGATTTTACATAAAGGAAAACTATTATTTTGATTTTTTTTTGTTTAAATCCCCAGGTTGCCTACATATCATCTAAGAATTTTTAGCAAAATGTAATTATGCTTGTCATGCCAGTGAACTTGCAAAGGCCTACCTTTACTATGATCTAGTCAATGTAATTATATGATCCCTCCTAGTGTAATAATGAAAAACCCAGAATTACCCCTCTCACCCAGTAATACATATCAAATGAGAGACAAACCTCTTAAAATCTGCTTCATTAATTATTTGTAAACTAACTGTATTTTTTTTTTGCCTGAAAGCATGTATGGATGATTGACTGTGTGATAGAAACACTAAACCTTGTCAGCGATGACCAAAACACCCACAAAAATCTTGTCACTGTGGCCTGTAACTCAAGATATATTTAAGTATGATAAGTGATGATTACATTAAGGCTTTGAATGAAAATGATGAGTTACAGGTAGCTAAAGGCAGCCATTACCAAACACAGTATCTGTCTCTGGCTACTATGAATAATAATAATTTTGAAGACTACTTTGTGATTGACATTGTCACATTAAGCAGCACTGAGGGGAAGTTTCTATCTCCACTGCCCATATAAAACATCTACAAAATAGCAAACACTTTGCTTGGTCCACTCAGTAAGGGTTCTGTCTAATAATATTACTGCTTCTGCTTGGCTTTGGAAAAGTAGGTAGGCACAGAGAAAAATGAGGACATGCAAGGCAAAATAGGACATCATCAGTGCCCAAAATTGTTTAGACATTCACATCAAGCAATCTGGTACTCATCTGGTCATGATGTTAATATGAATTGTTTCAATAATCTGCAGTACTGTGCAAGTAACCAAATAGATGGCCAGGAATCCAATATTCATTGTAATAGCGTGCATGAAGCTCCCTGCAAATGAAGGAGTTATAGGAGCAGGGGGGATGAGTGTTCAGGGAAGTCATATTTAAAAACCATACACTGTTGCTATGGTTGCAAATGTATATATTTTGGAATTTACAGGAAATCATGATTTATGAAAAGGTATTTATTTATTTTTATAACATTTTGTTGAGTCTCAAATTTATATAAATGAAAATACATTTTAACTGATTCATAAAGAAAGAGAAATACCTGCTCTTCATAGTTTATAGTTCACAGTGGTAGTTTTGTTTATTATTACAAGTTCCACATAATTACATACAATGAAACAATGAAAATGACAAACAAACATATTTTACCTGTCAATAAAATATAACACTAGTATTTAGCAAAAACTGATACAGCATTGGCCATTCCAGCTTTGGAACTAATGCAGAAAACTAATGACAAGACACAAACATAAATAAATGCAAATTGCAAGCAGTTTTTAGGCTCAAATGAGCTTGCTGCCTTTGTGTTTTTGTGGACAGGCTGTGCAATTTCCATA
This sequence comes from Nanorana parkeri, assembly GCF_000935625.1. NCBI lineage: Eukaryota > Metazoa > Chordata > Amphibia > Anura > Dicroglossidae > Nanorana > Nanorana parkeri. The sequence goes on along the minus strand of NW_017307531.1, from coordinate 368,783 downwards.
GTGGTCAACTACCCACGGGGGCGATTTATAAATTAAATAGGGAAACATTGGTGCTCATAGCAATCTATCAATTTTGAAATATGTTTACTAGAAAAATTAGACAAGACTGGTTACTGTAGGTCAGGGATGGCCAAACTCCGGCCCTCCAGCTGTGGTGAAACTACAAATCCCATGAAGCATCTCTCTCCGGGAGTCATGCCTGTGGATGTGAGAATCTTGCAAAGCCTCATGGGATTCGTAGTTCCACCACAACTGGAGGGCCGCAGTTTGGCCATCCCTGCTGTAGGTAATATCTCCAGTATTGTACCAGAATCCTTTTATTCCCATTTTCATGAATCACCTATGTGTTTCAAACTCCAACTATTTTTTTTTTTGTTACATTATTGGGGCACATGGGATATAACTAGCCAAGAGCAAAGTGTATCCTACGTCCTGCTGGCTGATGGATCGTGTAAAAGTTGTTCCTTCAGTGACGCAGAATCCTTCTCACAGCAATGAACATCCAGCACTGAATGGTTTTTTTAAAAGATGTTTATTTTGCATTTTAACGTAAAGCAGTACACAGTTGCAACGCATGTCCCTGGAAAGCAAAACCAAGTGAATAAAAATACAAGATAAAAAAAAGCAGGCAAGCACTCATACACACAATCATACACAACATCATCAAACATCACAGTGGGAAGGAAAAAACACAGAAGGGACAGCTGGCTGCTACAGACACAGGCCCCAAATCCCATTGAACCCTTGGGGACAGGCAGTCCCCGGGTTACGGACAATCCGTTCTTATGAACGGGGTCCACAGTACCAGAGCTGTAGCTAGCCTATTTTGCGCCCGAGGCAAGAACAGAAAATTGTGCCCCCCCCCCGCCCGATGTTTTTTTGAGGAAACTAAATAAATAACAAGGAATTAATGATAGCGCAGCAGTGTCAGTTGTCCCGCCAGATGTCGCTGCAGCAGCCGCACCATCCCTAAATTTTCCAATTGGGGGGTCACCACAACTTGGCAAATGTTACCAAGGGGTCCCGGCCCTATAAAGGTTGAGAACCACTGCTCTACTGTGAGCTCTTTTGCCGTAGTCACGGGTCCCTCAGAGGAGCGGGGGACCCCAAAAACCATGGTGGGCCCCTGGACACGATCACCGCTGCTCCTTTCATTCAAGTGATCTGATCAGATAACTTGTACTAAACGAGCGGCGGCTCCCCACTGTACATTTAGCTCTGCTTGTCCAGAGCAGAGCTAAATGTACCAAAAAACTACTCGCCCGGCGCCGGAAACTGCATGTCCCAGGCGTTGGGTGATGGGAATTCCACACCCCTGCCCCTGGGACTACAGCTCCCAGAAGGCTGATGCTTCACAGCTCCTTCCCACAGTGGTTGATATGAGGCGTAGTATTAAAGGAGAACTATGGGGTCAGGGCTTTTCCCTATAGTTCTCCTAAGGGCTTGTTCACACCAAGCGCGGAGCAGGTGCAGAGCAGACCAGGTGCAGACCGGATCAAAACTGCGTCCAATGTATTCCTATGGTATTTTGAGCTCCAGTTCACATCGCAGCGTGCAGATCCAGAGCAGGTAAAAAAAACTGCAGCAGGCCCTATTTTACCTGCTCTGGATCTGCAAACGCATCAAAAACACATTAAAAATGCATGCAAATGCCTGGAACGCACTGAAAGCCCATGTTAAACTTAAAAAAAAAAAATTAAACCATAAAACGCGTCAAAACCGCATCTAAAAGACTAGCGTGCGTGTGCAGAAACCTGACCGGATCTGCTCTGCATTTGTGGCGCATTTTTTTTTTCCTACGGCCCTGCACAGTACTCCTAAATGTACCGACAGCTGGCGCTACATTTAGGAGAATTGTGGCTGCAGCGGCCTGTGTCCCTTCAAATCCCTGCTGTTCTCCCCGCCTGTGTTGGCGGAGGCAGCGGGGTCACAGACCGCTGCATTGCTCCGCTGCCCCCGTACCTCCGCTGCTGTCTTCCCCTGGTCCTTCGGCTTCTGCCATCCCCCTGTCCGGCCGCGGCACCTCAGCCCCACTCCCCTGCCTCATCTTCATCTGCAGGCTGGGAGCCAAACCCAGCCTGCTATTGGATATTGTAAAATGTAATAGTCAATAGCAAGCTGGCTATTGCACCCGCCCACTGCCTGCTGTCAATCAGCATGGGAGGACCTGATAGAGAACTTTCTCCTTCAGACCCCTCCTCTGCTGATTGACAGGCAGTGGGCAGATGCCATAGCCAGCCTGCTATTGGCTATGGCAATTTGAAATATCCAATAGCAGGCTGGCTATTGCTCCCAACATTAAAATAAAAAAAGTTTAAAAAAATTAAATTAAAAAGACAAAAAAAGTAAAAAAAAAGTTCAATAAATAAAAATTTAAAATGCAATTAAATAACAAAAAAATAAAGTTTATAAAATAAAATTAAAAATAGAAAAAAACTTTTTGTGGTGTGTCATTTTAAATAAAAAAATGTTTTTATTATATTATAATCTTCTGAACAACAGGAACAGCCAGCAAAACAAATGTGACCCTTCACTATGCTATCCAAAACTAAAAAAAATTTTTGGGCTGGAGTTACACTTAAAAATGTACCTGTTCCGACTTACATACAAATTCAACTTAAGTACAAACCTATTCAACTTAAGTACAAACCTAAAGTCCCTATCTTGTATGTAACCCGGGGAATGCGTTTACAGTGTATTCAGAAAGTATTCAGCCCAACTTAAATTTTTCAATTTTATGTTGCAGCCTGATACTACAGTTGTTTAAATTCTTTTTTCCTCATTAATCTACACTCATTACTCCATAATGACAGAGTGAAAACAGAATTTTAGAAATGTCTGTGAATTTATTAAAAAGAAAAAACTGAAATGTTACATGCACTTAAGTATTCAGACCCTTTACTTTTACTACTTTGTTGATCCACCTTTGGCAGCAATTACAGCCTTGGGCCTTTTGGTATGACGTGACAAGCTTTGCACACCTGGATTGGGGGATTTTCTGCCATTCTTCTTTGTAAATCCTCTCAAGATCAGTCAGGTTGGTTCGGGACCGTTGGCGGACAGCCATTTTCAGTTCTCTCCAGAGATGTTTAATAGGGTTCAAGTCAGGGTTGTGGCTGGGCCACTCTAGGACATTCACAGAGTTGTCCCTAAGCCACTCCTGTGTTGTCTTGGCTGTGTGTTTAGGATCATTGTCATGTCGGAAGGTGAACCTTGAGCTCAGTCTGAGGTCCTTAGAGCTGTGGAACAGGTTTTCATTTCATTCTCTGTACTTTGCCCTATTCAGCTTTCCCTAAACCCTGACCAGACTCCCAGTCCCTGGTGCTCAAAAACATCCTCACAGCATGATGTTGCCACCCCAATGCATCACTGTTGGGATGTATTAGGCAGGTGATGAGTGATGCCTAGTCTCCTCCAGACATAACGTTTATAATTGAGTCCAAACAGTTCAATCTTGGTTTCATCAGACCAGAGACTCTTGTTCCTTACAGTCTGAATGTCCTTCAGGTGCTTTTTTGCCAAATCCATGCGGGATTTCATGTGTTTTGCACTGAGGAGAGGCTTCCGTCTAGCCACTCTGCCATGAGGGCCAGATCGGTGGAAGGCTGCAGTGGTGGTTGTCCTTCTGGAACTTTGTCCCATCTCCACACAGGATCTCTGGTGCTCAGTCAAAGTGGCCATTGGGTTCTTGGTCACCTCTCTTACCAAGGCCCTTCTCCCCCGATTGCTCAGTTTGGCTGGGTGACCAGCTCTTGAAAGAGTCCTTGTTGTTCCAAACTTCTTTTATTTCAAAATTATGGTGGCCACTGTGCTCTTGGGAACCTTCAGTGCAGCAGAATTATTTTGTTGCCTTCCCCAGATCTGTGCCTTGCAATAATCCTGTCTCTAAGTTCTGCAGGCAGTTCCTTTGACCTCATGGATTTTGCTCTGATACAGTATGCATTGTCAGCTGTGAGGCCTTCCATAGAGAGGTGTGTGCCTTTCCAAATCATGTCTAATCAATTTAGTTTACCACAAGTGGACTCCTATCAAGGTGTAGAAACATCTCAGCAATAATCAATAGAAATACGTTGTTGCAAAGACTCTGAATACTTATGACAATGTGATATTTCAGTTTCTCCTTTTTCATACATTTGCATACATTTCTAAAATTCTGTTTTCCCTTTGTTGTTATGGTGTACTGAGTGTAGATCAATGGGAAAAAAATAAACAAATGCAGTATCAGGCTGCAACATAACATAATTGAAAAAAGTGAAGGGGGTCTGGATACTTTCTGAATGCACTGTAAATCTATACTAAAGGTGCCCATACACCTTACGATTATCGGACGAAACTTTTCGTCCGATGATCGAACCGTCGTACGATTTTCGTACGACGGCCCCATCCTGCCCCGATTATCGCAAGGTTCAATCAGCGGTAGTTAGAAAAAAACACCTGGACGACTTGCGGTAATTGACTGCAATTATGCGCAGTGTTAATCGTACGACTTTTGACGGACAGAAACGCCACCAACCATGCGAACATCGTACGATCAACCAAAGTTTTCAAACATGCTTGACCGTCAAAAGTCGTACGATTGTACAGTACTATCGGTCGGGCACTCTATTCACACGTTACGATTGTCGTACGAAAAGTCGATCGCATACGATTATCGTACGATAATCGTAAGGTGTATGGGCACCTTTAGGCAGGGTCACATTAACTAGGCAGGTGACCTAATTGCAGACAGGTGGATGGGGATATTTCCAGTCCAACAAGATTATTTTAATGCATAGAAACAGATTAATTAAAACAGGCTCCTGGAATATGTTCTCAACAACACCAAGTTGAAGAGATTCAGAAGTAATAGGGACCATGAAGTTTGATTAATCAATGAGTATGACATGAGTATGACATGTAATTGGCACCATCGTTTTTTTTTATCGAGGGCATAACACATGTGGCAGGAGAACCATTTTTCATAGCTGCTACGGAGTGTAGTAGAGGCAGTGTATGAATTTAAATTGAATTAACTTGTACGCTGAGCTGGCAATGTCATGGAGCCAAGTTGCCTACCAAGTTACCAAGTTTCTTTAGTCAAAGTAGGAATTCATGCCACCTATTTATCATAGAAGTCTACAAATGGGTGATTGATCATAAAAAACTATAGATATTACTCACTGTCTTAGATTGGGTAGAGTCACAAAGTAGTTTTTCAAGAGAACAAGACTGTAATTTGACCCAGAGGGAGCCACACTGTTTTGTTATGGCATGCTTCACTAAAAGGTATTAGGGGTTAGGTGCACCTTTCTGACAATGTTTCATGTAACACCAATTTTTAGGGTGTAACATGAAATACCATTAGATTGCAGAAACATCCCTCCCCCCAACTTACCTGAATAATGGGGTTCTATCTCCCACAGGCTTATTTCCCTTTTTGAAAATACTGCGGCTGTGCCAAAAAGTGACATTTCTCTTTAAAAGGTATTGTGAGCGATATTTGATTATTTTTCTGGCCTACCAAACAGTGTCTGAATGGTCATAGAATTCAGGCAGGAATTAATTATCGGAGGTACAATCACATTTCAAAACTTTCTCGATGCCAGGACATTACGGATATATCTATGGGCAGTGACCATTTGCAACCAAAGACCGTGGTCCTTTATAAAAGATTTCCCAGTTGTTCTTACAGACGCTGCCACAACTGCTGTGGTAAAATCATTGACAGCACAGTTTAACCATTTATTGACAAAAGCAAACTAGGAAACCAAAACATAATGATGAAAATTTGAGTATGTGAGTTCTTCATCTACAATCAGTGCTTGTAATGCCTATATACAGGGTGGAAATTTAGACTAAATGAAGGATGAAATAACTAACATTAACCAATTTCCGTCCGGCCGTTGTAATTAAACGGCTGGAACGTGGCTTCCTAAACATGGTTGGGTGTTTTAAAACGCCCTTTCTCCTGCTGTTTTCATTTTAAACAGCCACCAATGGCTGTTTACATACAAGTGTTCGGGCAGCTGTAGAGCCGCCCAATCGCTTGTACGTTGTGTTGCAATGTGAAATCCCCCCTCCACCGCTGCCTATTCCGGGCTCTGCTGTCCCCCCGTGTGGGCCCAGGACCGGCAGAGCAGCTCCCAGTACTGAGATCAGAAGGAAATCAGCACACGATCTCTGAATGCGGAAGTGATGCGTATTACATCACTTCCGCCTTCAGTTGTAATTTCTCAAGGTGCCCATACACTGTACGATTATCGTACGAGAATCGCGGGAAATCCCGCGATCATACGATAATCGCAAAGTGCATGGAAGGTGTGCGACCGTTTCTACTGTACGGTCGCACGTCTTCGTACGATTCTCGGCGGGTTAGTGGCCTGCTTGTTTGACAACTGCCGAACGGGCCGGTGTGCGCACACACACACTGCCCGTTTGCAGTCATCGGAAGCCCACCCCTCATTGCTGTCATCGGAAGCCTGCCCCTCAGGGGGGCAGGCTTGCGATGATCGCAAGTACGATCTGCCTGTTCAAGATGGGCAGATCGTATGAGCTTTTAATTAGCTTACAACCATCGCAAGACAATAGTCTTGCGATGGTTGTAAGGTGTATGGGCACCTTTAGACTTCTGTAGCCGGAGAGAAGCTGGTGAACCAGATCTCTGCTTCATCAGCTTTGGGGGTCTAAAAGACCACTGATGTCTCAATAAAGAGGACCTCTCACATCTTCCTTGCTATCAAATAGGGGACTTCTTAGCTTCCTATGTGATAGCAATAAAGTTAAGTGTAAAAAAAAGTTTGAAAAAATTAGTCACAAATTTTTTTTTTAAACACAAACTTTTTTTAAAGTACCCCGCCCCACATACACACAAATACAAAAAGAAACATGCACCGGTTGCGCCTATGTATGAAAATGATGATCGTGCCCAATGCGCCGCACATGTTACATATCTCAGTGAACGGCAGATTGCGAGGAATAATTCTAGGGCCGTCAATCACTGTTAACACTAAATTGATGAGCAGTAAAAGCTTTTAAGCATTGTCTATAGCCAATTTTGAGTATGGTAGTTTTTGTGATTTATTAAATGTTTCATAACATAACGTAGGGAAAAGTTTTTTTTTTTTGGTACTTTTTTCTTTATATAGTAAAAAATAAAAACCCAGTGGTGATTAAATACCACCAAAACAAAGCTCTATCTGTCCCCCAAAAAATTATATAAAATGAATTTCGGTACAGCGTTGCATGACTGAATAAATGTCAAAGTACCTCAGCGCTGAATCCTGAAAAATGGCATGGACAGGAAGGGGGTTTTACTCCTTGGTCTTCAAGTGGTTAATATGGAGGAGTTTATTAGGGAGAAATATAGGAGAAGCCCTTCATAGATAAAGAAATGAAGGTAAATACATATTTTTTTCAAGTTTATCCTCCCTATTTAGTTCAGTGGTAACAAAAGCCAAGATTTCAGTTTAGATTTCACTTGAATAATGACCAGGGATAAGATAAACTAAGGGTAACAGGAGTGGTATTGTGACTTCCCCAATACCTGAAGGTGGCCATCCCTTTAAGTTTAGTACATGCAAGAAAAGGGTACAACTTTGGAGGGCCAATAGGGAAAATCATAGACTTATCCCAGTTCACCCTCAACCAAGACACAACAACAAATCGTTCTATAATATCAAACAATCTGTTAAAAGATTCAGGGCTTCCATCCAGATATACTGTAGGTTTAAAGATGTATCAAGGCATCATCCACATAGAGAGCTACCCAGTCCTCCAGAGAATTCCATCAAATGCCCTTAAGAAAGGGGTGGTTGTCTAATGAGGTACGCAGAGGTATCCATTGCATGCACACAAAGGAATAGTGAAAAGGGACAGCACCCTGGCCATAGAGTCACTATATATCAGTTGGGTCTACTTTATGAAAGGATTCCCAAACTCCAGCTTACACATAGTTGCCCATAAATAGTCCCAACACACAGAAACAAATAAAGCATATCTAGAGCATAAAGCCCATCTAATCATGATGCACAATTGTGTGTACAGGTATTCCTCACTTAACGACCGAGTTCCGTTCCTACTAACCTTACCTGATTGTTGAGCCAAGATATTGGCAAGGATTTTTATATCTCCCTTAAAGAGGAACTTTACCTTTAGCTTTAAAATTACAACAAGGGCACCTTTAGAATGTTTAGTATTGGCAATCTACAAACAGATACTTATAGATAATTGCAGGCTTTTTATTCTTTACATACCTTATTTTTCTTTTCCTCCCCATTCTTCTCATGGTGGTCATTTTCAATAAGGGTAGATTATTCCATCTCACTTTACTTCCTGGGACTCTGGCACCTGTGACTGGAACTGTCAGTGCAGATAATCTCAAAGGAAAAAATTCCTTTCTCTGAGATCTTGGGAGATTTTGCAGTTTATAGATGAGATTTCCCAGCAACGCACTGCTGATGTAACCTTCCCAAGGTGCATCTCACCCAGATTACATCACTAATGCCTAAGACTAACTGGAAGTGGAAAAACAGTATTTGTAAGTAAATGTCAGGAAGCCCGTACACAGCGGATGGCGCCTGCGCATGCTTCACGGTGCATGATGCTGCAGTGCCGTCCGTCCGTTTTTTTACTACGGGCGGACGGCAAGAGGTTAAACTTAAAAATGTTATTTTATTTATTTAATTATATCAAGCAGTCATTGTAAATTAATCTCGCTGTTACTACTTGATAAATTAATACATTTTTGGTTATCAGGCTGCTTCAAACTTCAGAACAGCCAATAATAAGTTAGTGACACTGATCCTGCAGCAGTTCAGGATTCAGCTGTCACTAAAGGTTTTCTGATTGTTGCAACAACGATCAGCAAACAAACAAAAGCCGGCATGTGTGTCCGCTCTGCTTTTACTCTCAGACACCCGATATTAAGGTATCGGGTGTCTGAAAAAGGTTAACCCTTTCATTAATGAATGCCTCTGTAGTAAGGGCATCCATTAATGAATGTTAAAAGCTGATTCTCAGCGGTTAACAGCCCTCTAAAGCAGCAAATAACTCGTCACGTACAGTGTACGTGACAAGTCATTTGGTCCCTTTGTGGCTGGACGTCTCCCGTCACAAAGGGGTTAAGCTCAGCCCCTCCATGTCTCCAGTGGTGAGTACTCTTTCAGCTTTGTGCCTTGTATCCTGTGCCTGTTCCCTGTCGTGTTGTTTCCTGTTACTGACCCCGGCTTGCTCCTGACTCTGCTGATCTTCTGGTATCCTGACCCTGGTTTGTCTGACGATTCTCCGGCTTCCTGCCTGTTCCTGTATTGCCTGCATGTTATCGAACCCGGCCTCTGACCCGACCACAAGTTTGCCTCTTGCTCCACTACCTTCCCGCCTGCACGTTGCCGACCCGGTCTGCCTGACTTCGAGTACCCTCTGTCTGCCTCCCTGCTGTGTGTTTATACTGAATTACGCAGCCAGCGGCCAAACGGACTTCAACCTAGCACCCAAGTCTTCATTCCGGCACTCATGCCCCACTGTGCCCCAGAGTACCTGTATTCACTATCAGGCCTTCTGGGACCAGAGTTGCAAGAGAGAGGCCGCCCTCGTCATCTCAAGCTCCATCAGGTACGTGACAGTAAAAGCAAAAGGCATTCTACTAATGAATGTATTATGACTTCAAATCAGCATGCAGAGCTGCATACTGATGTGATTTTTAGTGAAAGGGGGAAAAGGTCCGCTTTAAGGAGATAGATGGGTCTATACGATTTACATTTCTCTGTACTTTTAAGGCGCCTTAGGTATATGATCAATGCCTCACTTTGAGATTTGGGATGTCTGCCCTTATTGTACACTGCTCTATATACAGGTGAAACTCAAATAATTAGAATATCGTGCAAAGTTAATTTATTTCACTAATGCAACTTAAAAGGTGAAACTAATATATGATATATAATATAATATATGCAAAGCAAGATAGTTCAAGCCGTGATTTGCCATAATTGTGATGATTATGGCTTACAGCTCATGAAAACCCCAAGAACCCCAAATCCACAATCTCAAAAAAGTAGAATATGCAATCAATAAAACAAGGATTGTACATAGAACAATATCGGACCTCTGAAAAGTACAATCATGCATATGTACTCAGTACTTGGTTTGGGCCCCTTTTGCAGCAATTACTGCAATTACTTTTGCACGATATTCTAATTATTCGAGTTTCACCTGTACATCTAGAAAGTGAGGGGAGGGGACGTTGATATTGGGTTTTATACCATTCAAGCAGTAGGCCATCTAAGCCAGGGATCTTGTTTGCAGGAAAAGACAGGCTTACCTTTTTAACTTCCTCCCTTGCAATCAAGTCATCTAAGAGCTGATGATGAGCCACAGAGAGACTGGGAAGAGCAGTTCATGCAAGGAACAGATCTACTACAAATACAATAGGGACATGTGGAGTAGAGTATAGATCAGCAAAGTAATTAGCAAACGTCATGTCAATTTGTAAAGGTGGCCATACACCTGCCTATTATCGTCCGATAATTGCGGGGAAATACCGCGATCGTATGATAATCGGCAGGTGTATGGAACGCGTACGACCGTACAGTAGAAACGGTCGCACGCCTTTTCTCTTACGAGCATGTTGGAAAACCAGCCGAAAATTGTAAGATTTTCGTCGTGCACGTAAGACAAATGCCGCACGGGCCGGTGTGCAAGCGCACAATGCCCGCTCAGCATTGCAGTCATCGGAAGCCCTCCCCTCAGCGGGGCGGGCTTGCGATGATCGCAAATACGATCTGCCTTTCCAAGATAGGCAGATCGTACAAGCTTTTAATTACCTTACAATCATTGCAAGACGAAAGTCGTGCGATGGTTGTAAAGTGTATGGGCAGCTTAAGAGGTCTGAGACCATTTGATCAGTACGATCCTTAAGTCCTAAGTATCCTAAGTATAGTAGTAGGTGAGGATTCCACTCTTGCCAGATAGGCAAGGGCTTTGACGTTCTTACACCTTCTTCACAAAGACAAAGGCAGCTTGATAGAGCAAATTTTTAGCAGTCATATCAGCATTCAAGAGGACAATGGATGTTCAATGGGTACGATGAATCTCACTGGAATCAGCCATATAAAGCTTACGATAAGTGAGTTAACCTCTCTTCCAAGCGCACCAACTGTACATTATGTTTATGGTACATCACCCTTGTCAAATTTGACAAGGTTCCAATTTGACAGGGGAGTGGTCTGAAAGAGTTTGAGATATGTAGGAGGTAAAAGTTCTATTTAACTACTAAGTGTTATTCTGCAATAAACATTTATGTTAGCTCTTAGTTATCTTGCTTACTATTTAAAAAAGTGGCAAAGCACCTTGTCCCTATGTTGATGAGGACACGGGCCTCTACCCCAAAATCCTGTCCCAGTGGTTGTAGGGGTCTGAGGGCAGGGGTGGAGCTTATCAGAATCTGAAGACTCTGTTTCAAAAGAAGAGGGCTCCAAGATACCACCACCCTCCCCCATGTAACTGAGTAAGGGTACACAGTACCCCTACTTATTCACAGAAAAAAAAACTTATTTGTGCAAAAAGATACCACACACTATGACAAGTCCTTTATTCAAGTGATGCAGGTCCTCACCAATCACAATGAAGGATTCCTGGCAACCCACCGACATGTCTTTACCTGACCCTTGCCCCCATCAACATGGGGACAAGGTGCTTAGCCAGAGGATCCTCCATGGCAAGGTAGACTCTCCATGTTGTGGGTATAGGACCTGGTATGGTTCAAGAGTGGGGGTACATGCTAGTCAACCCTCCCCCTTCCTGCATGTTCAGATAAGGGTCTGGTATGGATTTTGGGGATCCCATGTTTTTTTATGCTTTTTGCATGGGATTCCCCATGGGGTTAAAATTAATGCCAGACCCAAAAGGTCTGGTATAGAACTTGGGGGGACTCCATGCCACTTTCTTCACATCTGTACCAGACCCTCATCTAGGATAAGGGTCTGCTATAGATTAAGTGAATATCCAGCCGCTTTATTTTCAAACAGAAGGAATTGTTCGGGAACTGTCATTTATAGGCATTTTAAAAGGCCTTTTTTTCTTTGTATATGTGAGTTTTCCAGAAGTAGGTTATATACATTGCAGAGGTGTGCAAATTCGCAGGCAGGCTTAAGGCATCTCTAAGCATGTTATTCAAAAAATTGTGTGTTTTAATGTTGTCCTTTAAGTATTATTAAAATCACTGCTCCCTGCCAAACCAATGTTTTTTTTTTATTGTTTTTGCTTTTTTTTACATGTCTTCCAGGTTACTGTCCAGTCCCCATGCACTTTGTCAATTCTTTGCTTATTAGCATAGAAAATGGATATTAATGAGTTTTAAGATTTGGCTCTCGTTTACTTCAAGTGTATGTAGTGAATGTAGTGAATCCAAGTATGGTTGTCTCATCACTAACCAAAAACAATGTATGATTTTTTTTTTTAGGATACTTGAAGCCCAACTCCAGCCAAACAAACAAAAACACATTCTTAACAAAATAGAGGATTGGAAAATTCTGAAATGCTATTACTGTCCATGACAAGGTGACAACCACACCTCCCATAAATGGGTCTCACAGTAACAGGAAGCAAGGGAAAATCTCCCAAATGGAGTCAAGGACAGAAATAAACCCTGAAAAAATGTAACACCTTATTCTATCCAAACTGAAAAAAAAATCAAACAAATAAAAACAATTTGGTTTGGATTAGAAAGCTCTATCTGTCCCCAAAAAAGGGTATAAAATTTATTTCAGTACAGCGCTGCATGACGGAATAAATGTCAGTCAAAGTACCGCAGCGCTGAATACTGAAAAATGGCCTGGATGGGAAGGGGGTTTAACACCGCGGATGTCAACTGGTTAAAGCAAGACTCCAGGCAAATAGCTAAATATACAGATTAAAAACATATAAAGGAGGCTGTCTTATCTGCCAGAGGATTTGTATTTCTCTCCATCCAGTTCTGATATTTATGCAGCTCTATCACACAGCAGTGCCCTGTCTGGCAGGGCAGATTACTTGTTTTTTCTCTTCTGCAATTAAGTAACACTAACAGGTATTGTCTCTTTCATCTGCCTGTACCTGTACAGTGAAATAAAAATTATGCCTGCATAATTTTATCACAACATGCACCAACGCAGAACCTAGGGGTAAACAGGCCCTGTACAAAGCAAGGCTTTTTGCCTAGCCTTTGCATTCGGACTGTGTTGGGCACCAATGCTCAATGCAGCCCATTAGCTAATACATTTTAGTAAAATTTGCACATTTTGACTCATTAAAAATTGTTAAGAATATAATTGTATTTGATGATATGTTGCCTTCAAGAGATCTTAGCAACTATTTGTGGTTTTTGCACCTCCCTCCAATAGCAATAATTAACCCACTTACTGGCTTCTGCTTCTGTACTTGTTAGTTACATGGCTGTCATGCTCACCCTATGACTTACATATGTTGAGTCACTGATTTAAATAAGGACTTCTGACATTTCTTTGTCTGTCCTGATCTCATACTTCTGGGACAGTGATTCAGCAAGCAAAGTCACTAACAAAAACCTGAATGACATATGTCATGGATAGACTAGTCACTTACTAACTGGTAATTTCAGCGACTGATAACTTTGCTAACTGATATTTCCTACATAGTGACTTACCAATTATGCACTAATATTTACTGTATTACAATTGTATTCACTGATATGTATTAATTAGTAACTTAAAGTGTATTTCCACTTTTGAAGCCAAATTGGGATAACACCTATTGTATATTTATTACATGTTACCATTTACATACCACAAGCTAAAAAAAAATATAAAATGCTTCTTGTAGTTTAAATTGCGTTTTACTTTTAATTGCCTTCTCCTGTTAAGAGGGGCTGTAAGGGCTTTGTGTTAACCCTGTCTGTACTGCGTGGGCGTATTTCATTCTAATGTATAATAAGAAATAAGGGGGGATGAAGGGTGCCACATCCCAGAGATAGACTATAAATAGAGATACAAGTGCAGATTTTTTTATGCGCCATCTTAAAGTATGTATAAAAAAGAATCAATAAAACAATTCTTGTCCCAATACATTATTTGCCCATACAAATATATCACCTCCTAGTTCAGTAACAGTAAGTAACACAGTATCCAATATATCAAAGATACACTATATTGCCAAAAGTATTGGGACGCCCCTCCAAATCATTGGATTCAGGTATTCCAACCACCTCCATGGCCAAATGTGTATAAAATCAATCACCTAGGCATGCAGACTGCTTCTACAAACATTTGTGAAAGAATGGGTCGCTCTCAGGAGCTCAGTGAATTCAAGTGTGGTACTGTGCTAGGTTGCCACCTGTGCAATAAGTCCATCCGTGAAATTTCTTTGCTACTAAATATTCCATGGTCAACTGTTAGTGGTATTATAACAAAGTGGAAGCAACTGGGAACAACAGCAATTCAGCCATGAAGTGGTAGGCCACGTAAAATGACAGAGTGGGGTCAGCACATGCTGAAGCACATGGTGCACAGAAGTGGCCAACTGTCTACAGAGTCAATGGCTACAGATCTCCAAACTTCATGTGGTCTTCAGATTGGCACAACAACAGTGTGTAGAAAGCTTCATGGAATGGGTTCCCATGGCCAAGCAGCTGCATCCTAGCCTTACATCACCAAGTGCAATGCAAAGCGTCAGATGCAGTGGTTTAAAGCACGCCGCCACTGGACTCCAGAGAATTGGAGACGTGTTCTCTGGAGTGACGAATCACGCTCCTTTGGGAATTCCCGATGGACGTGTCTGGGTTTGACGGTTGCCAGGACAACGGTACTTGCCTGACTGCATTGTGCCAAGTGTAAAGTTTGGTGGAGGGGGAATTATGGTGTGGGGCTGTTTTTCAGGGGTTGGGCTTGGCCCCTTAGTTCCAGTGAAGGGAACTCTTAAGGCATCACCATACCAAGACATTTTGGACAATTTCATGCTCCAAACTTTATGGGAACAGTTTGGGGATGGCCCCTTCCTGTTCCAACATGACTGTGCACCAGTGCACAAAGCAAGGTCCATAAAGACATGGATGAGCGAGTTTGTGGTGGAGGAACTTGACTGGCCTGCACAGAGTCCTGACTTCAACCCAATAGAACACCTTTGGGATGAATTAGTGCGGAGACTGCGAGCCAGGCCTACTCGTCCAACATCAGTACCTGACCTCACAAATGTGCTTCTGAAAGAATGGTCAAACATTTCCATAGACACACTCCTAAACTTTGTGGACAGCCTTCCCAGAAGAGTGGAAGCTGTTATAGTGGCAAAGGGTGGACCAACTCAATATTGAACCCTACAGACTAAGACTAAGACATGTGCGTGTAATGACAGGTGTCCCAATACTTTTGGCAATATAGTGTATTTAGCATATAGTGATAAAGAGAATATACGGAGGGATATAGCTGGCTCAATGCATTTCACGGTAATAACCGCTTCTTCAGGAGAAGAATGGGCAAGAAGTGTATCGGTTTGGTTAAAACAGAATTATATCCACAAGTTCATGAGGATGAATACTAGTGCATCAAACAGGTGGGCGGGCACCAGGACACATTCATTATAACCTCCTCACATCCAGTTTAACTGTAGGTATGTCCCCCAGAAAAACTAGGTACTATTAAGTATTGCTGACACATGGATATAGACAACATAGTCCTTTACCTCTTTGCCATATGGAAATGATAGTTCAAAAATTGAAGATTCGCAAAATTGTCTCAGCCTGGATATTCTATGCCTCAGATATCTAATTGGCAACATCCACAGCCTTCCATCATTTGTAGTGTGGCCATTTTGTTTTTGATATTGTGATCCAATTTTTCGATTAGTCGGGTTGGAAAAATTTTCTGACCGAACGAAACTCGATAAATCAGTGGGGTTTTTGTTCATCAAAAATCGTGCCAGGTGAGTAGGAGGGAGCAGAAACAAAAGGAAAAAGAGGGATAGAAAGCCGCTAGAGATCATACTGAGAGCAGCTGTGCAGTATTGCTTGTATATAAACTTATGGAAATAAGTTTCGTAGACCCATGCTCATAAGGTTGCTGAATACCTGTATGGTCAAGGAACCTAAAAAAGAGCATGTGGAGAACATGACTGTCTCCAAGCAAAATGTAGCTGCTCAAAAACTCATTGCTTGTCATGAACAATGGTAGAAGAGATGAGGCCCCAAAAATGGAACCAATGTGTTGTCAGCAGAAGTGCCTGTTAAATAAGGTGCTTTCAATTAGATTGTTCAGGAGCTATGTTGTGTGTAGATCTTCTGTACAACACTTTTGATTGCTATGTTAATCACGAGAGAGAAAAACTGATTAAGGTATTAATAATTTGGACATAATATTTTTTTGAATGAGGTATATTAGTACGTCATGTCAATTAATCAATCATTTAATTAATTAGTATTATTAATAATTCAGACGTAATATTTATTGAATGAGGCATATTAGTAGGTAATTTCAATTAATTTGTTTCAACTAATAGAAAAATGTGTGTACTAACTGCTCTGAATTTGAATTTGTTAATTAGAGTAAAATGTTTATTGATTTTGGATATTTTTTCCAAACTAAGTTAATATGATTAATTGATTTCAAAAGTGGTTTACCAAGCAGCAAAAATATAAGCTATTAGGTGTTTTCTGCTCTCCCTGAAGTAACACAGAGGGTCCTTTTACCATGCAGCCCTGTGCTTTGTAATTGACACAGTATTTTGTGTCATGAATTCACTTACAATGGGTAAAAAGTCTCACAAGGAAAATATTTTGAAATAATGACACACTGCCACTGCGAGGAGGGCTTTAGGCAGGGTAGCACCATTGATCCCCCTTACCTCTTTGAACTGGCAGTGTGCCATTGGGCCTTATCTGGCTCTGCCTTTAAGAGAAGTATGATTCCAGGAACACACATCAGTGTATTTTTTGTATTTATATGTACACAAATGTTGCACAAGAGATTAATATATGCATAATCTGAAGCTTAATCTCATTTATCAAAAGCAGATATACACATGGCTTGTCATACTCATTCAGTATACATTTGATCTACAAGCATTGCTATTGACAAGTATTCAGTGTTGATTTAATTGAAAAACAGTGAGAATTTGTCAGGAAAGCATCTTGCCTTGTTCTTAGAGGTTTTGCAGCATTTTGGTAAATCCCTCCAACTTGTTATTTTTTAATTTAGGAGTTTCCAGATAGGCAATTCTTTAATCTCACATCAGAAATGGTGATGTACTGCCAGCTTTAGTTTTTAATCTGCTGCCTGCAGCACAATATACAGTATAGATAGAAGTGGCACAGTGATAATGGTAACACCTGTGGCCTATCCAGCTATCAGTCCCTAAATTGTGGTTGACAGAATGATTGACCTGAAACACTATTCTATTTCCAGAAGCTGCAGAGACTAGCAACATCCCAAAAAAGTTATCAAATATAATGTTGGGGCTGAAAAGCAGCATGTTGTGTCATTTTGAAAATGAGACCTACTCCAAATGTATAAATACTGTTTGTGGTGTTTTTAGAATCTTTCTAACTTTTTTTATGGGAAATATATATACTTTAATGTAGATTTTTAGATAAAAGCTGCATGCTAGATGTCCTTTTCCAAGAATTTCAGTACTGTCTGTGAAGATGGTACAATTATGCTGCCTCTGAAATAATACACTCTAATTTTAATTTCATGGGAAAAACTCCCAATCCAGCCCACTCAAGCTGCTTACATACTTTGCAGCTAATGTGTAACTATTGTGTCTGAAATATGGGCTCATATTGGGGGTTGGGGGGCACTAACAACAGGCCTCCTTCACAGTATGGGCGCCCACCAGGAAATAAAGGCAGACTGCTCTTCTTCCTGGCTCCTCTTGTTATGTGACATAACACCACCAGAGAGGAGAAGGAAAAGCTGTGTTCATTCCTAGGTGTGCACAGCATTGAGAAGGAGGTCTGTTCTCAGCACCCACCAAACCCCCAAGTACAAAGAGGGTGGGAAGAGCAACTCAGTCCCAGAGATCCCCCTCAAAGTCACCCTACATCCCTCAGAACCCTTCAGCCCCAACTACACTTAGGCCCACACAGGGTACCCTAAGCTAAATCCAGCTCCCCTCCTTCATACCACTTACACAGATGCAAAAGCAGTCCACTCAGACTGACCCCACCAAAACAGTGACATTTTTATGTCCCAATCACACTCACACAGCAGCATTTTTTCTTTTAGTGACACCATTGCTACAAAAACATTTCTTCATTTTAGTAACATCATTAAAGCAGGGACATTTTTCCTTTTGATGACACCACTGACATACAGAGGCGGATCTTTAATTAGGTGAGTTAGGTGGCTGCCTAAGGCCTCGCCCTTGCGGGGGCCTAGCAGCCGCCTAACTTACCTAGTGTACGAAAGTGGTAGCAGGGATGGCGCGCTGAGGGGGGGTGGTACAGAGAAATGCACATCTGACTGCAGGATCAGAGTGCTCCCCCCGCCGGCACTTCACTCTTAACATAGCCCTCCTTGGACACCGCTCCTTCTTCAGTCCAGCAGCGACAGCAGGAGGGGAGAGAGAGAGCCAACACACAGAGCAGCTGCATGAGTCAGGGAACTGGACGGCTGCGGCAGTCTCTCCGTGGTGCACATCAGATCAGGCAGCTAGAATTTCTGTGCAATGATTTAACAAATGATAGCGTGTTGGTGTTTTTACAATATCTGTATTTACAAATTCTTATGTTTTAGGCAGAGTGGTGCTTTTAAAAAGTGTATATAGAACTTAATTTGAGGGGTTTAAATCACATATTGTAGCTTTAGGGCCTTTTCACACCAATTGCGGTGCGTTAATTGCGGTGCGTTCCAGAGCAGTAGCTGCTGGAACGCACAGCAATCGCACACTAAATTCCCCCCTTCGTTTTGGGGTGAGAGGGGGTGTGGTGGTGCCTTGAAGTCAATGGCACTGCAGCCACACACACACCCCCCTCCCCCGCCTGCAGTGCGATCGGACATGTGGCAAAACATTGCCTTTGTTCCGTTCCACAGCTAAGGCAAAAAAATACAGCATGCTCTATTTTTTGCATTCTCAGTGGACCAGAACGCAGGCAATGTTTTGCCACATGTCCGATCGCACTGCGGGTGGGGGGGGCGTGACTGCGGTGCCATTGACTTCAATGCACAGCCACGCCCCCTCCCACCCCAAAACGAAGGAGGAAGTTTAGTGTGTGATTGCTATGCGTTCCAGCAGCTACCGCTCTGGAACACACCGCAATTGGTGTGAACAAGCCCTTAGAGAAAAATGACTTTTGGGCTCATATGAGAATGTTAATATACAGTCTTAACCCTTTGATTGCCTTTCACTGCCTTTTTTGCACACGTTATAATCCACATTTTAGACCTGAAAATTCCTTAAAACCCTCCAAACATTATATATTTTCTGAAAGCCAAGACCATGTAAAATAAAATGGTGGCATTTGCAAATAATTCTTACAGTGCACGATATTAGCACAACTCTTTATCAAACCCAAAAATTTAGTAAAAAAAAAACAGAAGTTTATTTTAGTAGCCAAAAACAAAACATAATACTTATTCGTTTGTAAAATATAAAAGACGAGGTTACAACAAGTAAATAGATACCCAACACATGCATGTGCGTCCATGAAACGGCAATAAAGTACGGTACCTCAAATTGTCCATAGGTGATGCTTTAAGGGTCCATACAGGTCACCAGTTTAGGGATATCTGTGAATATTGGCCCTAAAATTATTGCTCTTACTCTGGCGCATGCAGCGATACCCAACACGTTTAGCATGATCATCGATTTTATACATAGCCGCATTATATTAATACGCATGTCCTAGAGGGGTCTTTAAACATTTTTTTTATTCAACTCCCATTATACAGGTGGTGTGATTGTGGTGGGCTACATGTAACATGTAACAGAAAGGCTGTCAGCTCAACACCATCCTGAGCCTGTACATAGGTCCCTTTGCTCCATACCCCCTTTGTGCTAGGCACCAGGCAATCTAGCCCCCCTGCTGCGCCTGCATGTAGATTCAACATATGCAGGCCAGCCTGTCAACTAGGAGTGAGCCGCTCTGTCCCAGTGGGTATGGCCCCACTTTCCTCACTGCTATCCTCTGCTGGGAACGAAGCCCGTGATCTAAGCTGTGGCTGAGCCAGATTGGAGGGGTGCTTGTTGCCAGGGTCAGTCTCAGGATCAAGCAGGTAAATACCTGACCAGGGCTTGCTTTAATTTTTCCATTTGCCCTGTTAGTCTACCTGGCTGGTGGTCCACAGCTAGGGCCAGGTCACACAGGACCCCCAGATCCTCCTTGCTCAGGATCCTGCTCATCTGCTGAAGAGGCTCCACAGACCATCTCCCGGGCCGCCGCCTGAATTACAATCCCGTGCGGACCCCTCTCCTGCAGCAGAGTGACTTGACACCCTAAGCTTGGGTTGTAACCCCATCCTTTCTGTACCTTATTGCCATTTACCCTTTGCTGTGCCCTGATTGCAGCCCTGTGACCCTGGACTCTAACCTTGCTGTACCTTGTTAATACCCTTTACCCCTCGCTCTGTCTCTCCTCACTCTCTCTCCTGGCTTTCTCTCTTGCTCCTGGTTGTCTTTCCTCTCTCCTGGCTGTCTCTCCTCACTCTCTCTCCTGGCTGCCTCTCTTCTCTCCTGGCTGTCTCTCCTCACACTCACTCTCTCTCTCCTGGCTGTCTCTCCTCACTCTCCCCTGGCTGTCTCTCCTCGCTCTCTCTCCTGGCTGTCTCTCCTCACTCTCTCCTCTCTCTCTTGACTGTTACTCCACACTCTCTCGCCTCACTCTCTCTCCTGTCTGTCTCTCTCTATCTTCTTGCTCTCTCTCCTGGCTGTCTCTCCTCGCTCTCTCTCTCTCCTGGCTGTCTCTCCTTGCTCTCTCTCTCCTGGCTGTCTCTCCTCGCTCTCTCTCTCTCCTGGCTGTCTCTCCTTGCTCTCTCTCTCCTGGCTGTCTCTCCTCGCTCTCTCTCTCTCCTGGCTGTCTCTCCTTGCTCTCTCTCTCCTGGCTGTCTCTCCTCGCTCTCTCTCTCCTGGCTGTCTCCTCGTTCTCTCTCTCCTGGTTGTCTCTCCTCGCTCATCCTCCTGGCTGTCTTCTGTATATTTAAAAAAAAATAATGATGTGAGCCACTACAGTGTTTGGGTTTTGCTTGAAGAAAAGGTGGCAACCCTAATCAGCTTCGTGATACGGCACCAGGGCCAGCACTACTGTAAGGCTGTATAGGCAGCCGTCTGAGGGTGCCGGGGGGAAGGGTGTGTAGGCAGAAAATCTTGCCCCAGCCCTGCGCCCCTCCGCTGGATGTCCGCCTCGTTTTACCATCACTGATCACCACAGTTCACTTTTACTTATCGTTAGCATTTTTTTCCATTATGGGTACAAGTGGGGGCCTCAGTTTGAGTTTTTCGCCTAAGGCCTCACAAAGTCTAGGGCCGCCTCTGCTGACATACACCTTTTTTCTCTCCAGCAATATCACCAGCATAGTGAATTATTTTCCTTCTAGTGACACAATTGACATAGGAGCATTTCTTCTTTCCATTGACAACGCCGATGCAGGGGCATTTTTTCCTCACACTGATCCTGGGACATTTCTGGCTTCACTACTGTTATATTTTATTGGTTGACAGAATGTGGGCACTGGATGACCTTGTCCCAGTACTAGTGAGGTATGTATGATGGAGTGCAGATCTCACTGCCTGAATGTCCTATCATGGCATTGAAACTGGGAAGTGAAGTGTATGTGCTGCAGTCCAGATATAACCTCTGGAATAGATATTTGGGTGAAGACGAGTTTTGGCACAGATACACGGTATCGGCACAGGTACCGATACCAGTACCGGTATCGGTGCATCCCTAGTTTTAAGCTAAGGAAAATCCCATTAGGAAAACTAGAGGTCATTGTGTCAATTTGCCAGCCAAAGCTTTCATTCAAGCGTGTATTCGTCAGTCCATATATTTATATCCTTATTTTGTTTACATGTATACTTTTTCAATACTATGCCAAGAAAAGACATGCAAAAAAAAATATCTCTGAATGGCTAACTAAGCAAAGTCTGATATGAATGCTGACAGCATCATAAACAACATGTACATGTGAACTAAAGTGCCAGTAAATCAAAAGAACAAGTCTATAAATGTGTTTAACTACATTCATGGTTAAACCCAAGAGTTCTAAGATATCTTGAGTCTGAGATCAGGAGGCTATATAAGCCAGTTTGTTCTGTTGAACAACCTTGCAAAACGCTTACACAGGAGAAAGGCATGATGGACATTTATTGTGTCTGGAAGAGTGAGGACTGTGAATCATAGGCATGTAGCTTTTGGCATGTCCTTTATAAGTGTTATTTCCAGTCTAGATGGTTATTAAAGTGACACTAAATTAAGAAGTTAAATCTTAAACTAACTAAACAGTGAGATTGTAATCCATCATGGGAGTGAGCTTGGAGCTACTTTATAAGACACACAAGACCATGGGGAACAAAAGTAGCCACCCTCCAGAAAGAAAACAGTGTCACCATGAATTCAGAGTTGATTTGAAGATATACCGTCGTGTAATACACATATAAGCTACATTTTTGTTAATACTTTACATACTTGAATACATTTTTAAGATTTAGCTCATGAGTTTAGTGTCAATTTAAGGTGATTTAAAAGTTGCAAGCATAGCTGTTTATGAGAATAGAGACCCTTTGGGGCACAGGACAGAGGTCCCTAATAAATTTTGCCTTGCCATGTTCATGTTGGTGTTTCATCTATAAGAGGTGTGTCCTTAGGAAATGGTGTAGAAAGATGTAAGGTGTTAACCTGGTGCTACTGTCAGGAGAGATAAGAGGCACATTTTAAATATTGTCAAGAACGCTAGTCAAGAGTGAAATGTTGAAGTTGTTGCGCACCTTGGCACACATGATATGTCCTAGAATGATGTGCTTTCTTTTACAGAACAACTTTCAAAATTTGGGCCAGGATCTTCATAAGGTAAGTTGTTCCCTTCCATTTTCAGAGGGCTTCCCTGACAACAATGGGAAAGTCTTTCATATTACAGAGTCCAATGTGTGGTTAAAAGAATGGTGCAACACTGAGGCTTGGTTTGTTAGTCCTGATGTTAGCAGGTGGTCTCATTTGAAGCTTTACAAAACACACAAGAGTACTTAGTTGCCTGGTATGGAAATCAGGAGTTTTTTGAAAAATTATTTATACTGAGAAATAGGGTCAGAGATTTAATTGATAAGGAATATTTCTGTCCCCAGCAGGTAAATACATGTATTTATGTGAAAGTTTGTGTTTCTATGGACTTGGCTGATGTTAATGCAGGTTAAGATTTTGGTACTAAAAATCCAACAACAAATAACAGCTTCTGTCATGCCATGTGCACTAATGCTCGTAGTTTAGGTATCAGGCTTTGTGAGCTGACAGTAGATATGCCTATGGATAACGTGAGACAAAAAAATCTGAATATAAGGACACAGGAAGTGTAACTGATAGAGAAGTGTATAAAAGCATACAAATGTAAGCTAAACATGGTATCAGTGCTACTAAAGCACAGCAAAAAGAGGAAATTGCTAAATCCATTAAAAGCCAAGTTTACTTTTTTGACAATGTTTCAAGTTACAACCATATTCAGGGTGTAACGTGAAACATGGTCACATAGCAACACTCCAGCCCCCGAAGTTAGCTGAATCGTGGGGTTCTTCTTCCCACAGGCTGGGCTTGGTTTTTTTAATTTGACATGGATATGTGTGGCTTAGCCCACACAGCCGAATCATCCATTCAAAGATCATTTGACAGGATCTGAAGTCCCACCAGCCACCACGGCAGAGGGACATTGTAGTCCATGTATTCTTACTCCAGTCCATGTTACTGAATGTCCATATCAAGGTAAGGGCATGAGCGGGAGGAAGAATCTGCAAGGACCAGAGCATTGCACCTGAAATCCACAGAACGTGGTTGCAATGCTTTACTGGCTCCAATGCACAAAAATTATAAATGCACATTTTTTCTTCAATGAAAAAATGTGTATTTATTATTTTTTGCTTTTGCTTTGCTGTTCTTGCTTTTAAGAAAGGAGACAAAACTTTTTTTAGGAATATTAGTGGCAAAAATGAAAAACTGGGGACAATATGTATGTTGAGGGAGACCCGGATGTAGCAATCCATTTAAAGAATTGCTTTTGTTCAGTCCTTTTAGAAGTAGAACAAGAAAAACAAGTTGGAGGATCTTGTTGGATCTAGCGGTAAACATTTGTTTTGAGGGTTTCTAGAAGTAGAAGTGGCAGATGAACTGGCTCACTTAAAGCTTAATAAAGCAATGGGTCTTGATGGTATTCATCCCAGAGTTCTAAGAGAATTTTGAGGTACAGTTTCTGGAACCATTACCTGAACTTTTAAGCAATCTCTTCTATCAGAAGTTCCCCGTGACTGGGAGAAAGCTAATATTGTATCTACTCACAAGAAGGGTAGTAAGGAAAAATCTGGCAGCTGCATGCCAGTGAGTTAAACATCTGTAGTAGTAAAATTAATTGAATCGCTTAAAAAAAAAAATCAATGATCATTTAAAACATATTGCATTGCTTTCCTGAGGTCAGATCATGCCAGACTTATCTGATTATTGTTTTTTTAAATATAACAAATGTTTTGGATTAGGGTGATACTGTGGACTTAGCCTACCTTTATTTCAGCAAAGCATGTTTTACAGTCCCACATAATGATTTAATATTGATATATTGATATATATTATTTATTGCAATAGGGTTCATATTCCTGGAGGTGCTTGTAACATGGAACATGATTTGGCATTGCCGGAAGATTAGCCAAAGCACTGAGGATAGTAATTCAATGTTTCTAAATGTAAAATTATGCATTTAGGGGAAAACAAGATAAATAATTACAAAATGAACAAACAGTGCGGCCTGGCAGTGGGGAAAGTGAACAGAATTCTGGAGGGCATCACCTTACTTACTTACAAAAAGATATTGATAAGACAGAATAAGTCCAAAGATGGGCAACAAAAATGGTGACAACAAATCAGGAGAGACTGCTGCAACCTAACATGTACAGTCTTGAGGAAAAGGGAAGGTACAGGACGTGACTGAAACCTGGAAAAACAGTAAAAGGTAAGAATAACATTAAGGTGGGTGGTATTTTCAATATAAAGCTAAGATCAAAACCATGGCGACATGACTTCAAACTAGCAGGGGGAAAGTTCAAGAATAACCTTAGAAAGTGCTATTTTACTGAAAGAGTCATTGATGCTCCCCAACTTATTTCCAGCAGAGGTAGAAAGTCAGCCAACAGTAAGTAAATGTAAACATGCTTGGGATAAAAATAGATCTATATTAAGACAAAAAGGTTAAAAAAGGGTTACACTCGATGCACCGCTTAGTCTTTTTCTGACATCACTCTTCTATCTATCCTTTTTAGGGTGAATTCAGTCTGAAAATATCTGTAGTTAATGGGGAATTGAGAAACATTTTCTATAGCACAAATTAGTTACTGTCCAGTAATCGAACTGTATGAGCATTTGTATAGCTGGTCATAGATAGGCATTAAGATGAGTGATGGATAATGAGAATTCTACCCATCTTTGCTCATATCATGCTCTTTAGTCAGTACACTGGATTTTTCTATCCAACTCACCTGATATGTGAAAGTATCACACTTGTGGTGAAATCTATGCTTTCTTGCACTGCACTGGGAATTTTTAAAAAAATCTCTGTGCATGATAATAAGTAATTCTAATGCTCTGTATTACTATCTATTAAACCTCTTTATACGACTAGATCATCAGTCAGCTGTTACAAGCAATGCCTGGTTTTGTCATGTCAACTACAAGTTCACATATGAACATTCTAAGTTCTCTTACCTTAAATGGGGAGCTAACATAGAACAACGGAAAGTACAGCAACAGTAAATATGATGTCTTGTATGTCAGTTATCTGTACTAATATGGGAACCCTTAAATACATAATAGGAATTTTTGGTAATGGTACATTTTGGCATATAAATTGTAAGACCGTTACTCTAACCTTGTTGTATATCTTTAATGGCTGCATAAAATAACAATATTACTTTTATATGATTTATCTGTGGTCCTGAGTCTTCTCTCTAATGAAATGTAGAGTGAAAGGGTCACTCTTTGGATACTCATGTCAGTGCTTGGGTGACATGGATGCTTTCAATTGGCTACCTAGCAGGGGGATCCTCCCGGGCTTCATAATGACTGATAATGCCACTACAAGGGCCTGCAGCACGATGGCAAACACAGACTGCAGTGCTGATTTGTGAGTTACAGTATGTGATGGTGGTAAGTTAAAAAATATATGTTCTTTTTTTGGTAAATTTGGGAATGGGTGGCAGGGGCACAACATTTACCCAGAGATTGGTTTTAGGATACAGAAGGCACTAAACTGTCAATATTTATACCAGTCTTCAGATGATTCTTTAGCCAGAATTTGTGGGGAGATAAGGGTCAGGAGAGATGCAATAACTGAAATCATATGAAGAAGTTAATAAAATTATGCAAGTCAGCTTGAATTAAATATGTGCATTTGCTACTGTAGTCATTTTTTTTTTGGTAGGCGTAGAGTATTTGTCTGCTTTTAGTTCCCAGCCCCCATTCAGATTTGCATATCCTTGGTGTCTTGACTTTCATAAATAAACAGGTCTGCACTTTGAAGGATGTGAGATTAGAATGAGGGAAACAGAAATTCTTGACAACATTCTTATACTGCCAACTTTTAAAGGTTAGATGAAGGACATTTGAACTGAATTGGAAAAAATAACTTTTTTAAAGCAAGACTGGAATGTGAGCAGGTTAATTATTTATAAGAGAAACATTATTTAAAAAAACACATTTAACACTCAACTAATAGAATACAAGCTTTTACTTCTAATGCAAAGCTTTACAGGAATACCGTTCCATCATAATATAACAATTTTAAACTGATCCTCCCAATGTTTAAAAATATTAAACATATTGAAAGAGTAAATAAAATTTACTTGGTGATCGTGCCAGTAACATACAGTATTTCCTCTCCTAGATTAACAATGCTCAGTCATTCTAGTCTATCTGTAGAGGAGCAGTGCTAAACTGAAGTGAACTGAGCCAAACGGGGTTTGGCTATTCACTTCGGCTCTGTACAACTGATTCCAGCCGTACATTGGTTAAAATCAGCCATAAATCGGCTATGTTCAGAAGTGCAGAAGCCGTTCGGCTCATCCGATCCAACATCTGGATCGGCTGAGCCAAACCTCCGGCAGATTACTCGATGCTGTTCGCCCCTATTCTCATAGGGGTTGAAATGCAGTGAGTGAATAGCCAAATGCCGCCAAACTGCTGCCTCCACGGTAGCGAGCAAAATAAAAAAAAAAATAAAGAAAAAAAAACAACGTAGGGTCCCCCTCACAAACCATACCAGAACTTTTAGGTCTGGTAGGAAAGTTAGGAGGGACCCCAAGTTAAAAATAAATGTAAAAAATGTGTGGGGTCCCCCCGATAAAGTCATACCAGGCCCTTTACTCTAGTAGGAATTTTAAGGAGGAACCCCACCTCCAAAAATGGGGAGGGGAAGTGGGGTCCCCCCTAAAATTCCCTAAATTGACATCACCACTAGCTCCGCCCAACTGTTTATATTTGTACGACACATGTCAGATAATAATAATTAGGAAAGTCTAAAATATGAGTCGTAAACATGTGCACATATATACATCATCACTGCACCCCTTCATTACCACATTAAATAGTAATCCACAAAGGTGGAAATGGACTTTAATTTAGATTATGCCTAGTTCTTTCACATGATCTAACTGGTCTACCTCAATGTAATTTGCAGCAGATCTTCCCAGTCTGCTTGTCAAAACAAAAAACTCCACATCTATGTAGCTGACTCACTAACTAGTGCTGTGGTGGGCGTGGGGTGGTTCAGCTAAAACTGAGAGAAACAATAGTTGTGAGCTGTGTCTGCTTTAATAGTGCATTTGTTTGGTTGCAAAATACCTTACTGTATCATGTGAGTGTTTGTGGAAAATACCTAAATGTATCACGTGAGTAACTGTTTAAGTAGAGCAATAAATATCTGTTAAAAACCAGAGTACATAGAAGATATGTTCTGAGTCAGTAGGTGGACTATACAAAATTATATATTCTGCTATTTGTGTAATTTATGAATTAAATAAAGTTGCCTTTAGGAAGATGCTCTATTTTTATAGTAAATATAGCACTTCTTTAATGCTACACTCTGTACTGACTGGCATTGGGACTCTAAAGTGCAAAATATGTTTTTTGTTTAAATTTTATAGTATGCACTTTTTCGCATTTAAGAAAAGATGTTGGCAAATGTGAGGGAATGTTCATTTTAATCCAACAAATTTGCAGCTTGCAGTTACTGTGCTTTCACTATCACTGCTGGGGGCAGCTGTATCAGCTGGGCCTTTTTCCGTTTAAGCATCACAAATCAATTATCATTTTACTTCTATACTCCTCCTTCTCAAACATGGTATCGGTATATATGTACAGACTGTGACATACTATACTTCTATAAGGCATTAATTGTTACTAGAAATCAAAATGGATAGTAGATATGTGCAGTTTGTTTAGTTACAAATTGAAATTCGGACACATATCAGCATATTCGCACATTCGGATGCATCTGCCATTTTTTGTCATTCGAAATGAGCTCGGAATGTTGCTAAACATTAACATTTGTTAAAAAAAAACGTGTGGGGTCCCCCCTAAAATTACTTACCGAATGCTTGATACGGGCAGCAGTCTGGAAGTGTTGGAAAAGGGGGGGTGTTAAAAAAAAAAGGATTTTTTTTTACGGTGTTGTGTGTTTATTTGCTTTTTGACTGTATTTGGTGAATGAATAGAAGTAACAACTACCCCTTACTCATTCACAAGGGGGGGCACCCTCATTTATGAAAGGGGCACCCAGATTTACATAAGCCCCTCTGCCACAGACCCCCACAAACACTGGACCAGGCTTCTGGGGAAGAGACCTTTGTCTTTATTGACATGGGGACAAGGTGCCATGTTGAGGGCCGCATGCTCGCTCACCCTCTCCTGCTCTGCCAGGCTGCTGTCTGGGATTTTAGGGGAACCTCATGCTTTTTTTTTTGTTTTTTTGGTTGGAGTTCCCCCTAAAATGTCTACCAGACCTAAAGGGTCTGGTATGAATTGGGGTGGGGGGGGGGGGGGCATGCTTGGGGGGGGGGGGCAGCATGCTGTTATTTTTGTTTTTGTTTCTGTGGGCTGTTAAAATTAGGAACACTCATTTGTAATTATCTAAAACACCTGAAATTTAACGAAAATATGGATATGGAGAAATCTGAATAATGAAACAAATTGACTTTCGGACCCGAATCCCGAAAAATCAAATAACCAAAAATCTGAGACAAAACAAATGCTTTGCCGGTGCATATGTTTAATGGATAGTGGTTTTCTTTTGCGTGTTTATGACTTACATGGTCTTTTTATGTATACTACAATTATTGTGTTTGTCATGTATGCAGGGGCGTATCTGCCGCGAGGCAAACAAGGCAAACAAGGCGTTTGCTTGGAGCAGCAGATTCTTTGAGAGCGGCACCCTGAGTGTTACTCACCTGGATGGGATGGACGGCGTGTGCAGACGGCGGGCGGCAGTGATTTACGGTGAGTCTGTAAGCCAAGGGGAGGGGGGCTGTCG
>NW_017307531.1:333503-338787 GCF_000935625.1 Nanorana parkeri | reverse complement strand
GGAGAAGCTCAGGGTCAGTCCGGGGGGGGGGCATGGTTGCTGCCTTGCCTAGGGCAGCACCAAGGTTAAATACACCGCTGCATGTATGTATGCACCTTTATCTGTGAGGTGCATAGCTATTGCCACTGTTAATCCACAAACAACTTCTATGGGCCTAAAACTGAAGGCATAAAACTGAAGGCATAAACTGAAGTCAGGGTGGACCTTTTCTTTCAAGTGGAAATGAACAAACAAAATTGCTATGTTTTTCGGGAACATTTATCAATGTTAATTGTTCCTCAGCAGTACCCTGCAAAAATGTTTGTCAGGGGAATTCTTCCTGAATATAGTAGTGCACTTTCTGGTATCTGAGGATGTCCAGGAACTCCTGTGCATACAGTCTCACAGCAGTATACAGTATCTGCAGGTTGATATCTCACTGCAGCCCCTGACTGCTGAGATTTGGTCATATCACTACTGTGCTGCTAACTGTTCTCCTTGCTGGAGTCTCTGACCTGTGGAAGGAAAAGCCTGTCTCTACCAAGATGAACACCTTCACACAAAAATACAGTGCAGAACAAGGCATTGTATGTCACTAATGAGGAAAGATCAGCCAGCTGCAGGGATACCACGGGCAATAGTGGTGACTAGTCCTTTGCCCTCTGCCTTTCTTTAGTTAGCACAGATTCCAGCGTTCTGTTCATGTAATGTAATAAGCATATCCAGTATTATTACAATATTATTACTGCAAGAACAAAGGTTTTCAAGTGCTAATCATGCATATTTCAACTGATACTGTAGCTCTCAGTTATCCTTTTATTCGTTATCTGATTAATACCTCACTGTGCAATAATTTCTAACTGGTTATTAATTTAATTTCTGGTGCACAGTATAAAATAATTAGTTAGCTCATAGCTAAGAAAATTTTATGTGGAAAAAAAGAGCTCCCTCCACTCTTTGAACTTCAACATGAATTGCAAAGAGCCCAGACCATCTGTTCACAATTGCAGGACATCTCAAGGATATTTGAACTTTTTTATCTTTGCTGAGATGGGCATTCCCCTGCCAGCATTAACTGCCTGCTTAACTATATATTTGTACATATGTCAAACTTAGTAAACTAATTGAATGTAGTGTCTTTTTGTTTGTATTGATTTATTTCTTTGCATTGTATATATTCTCATAAAAACCGTAACGGTCAGCTGTTAAGCGGTTAAGTGTCAAGTGCACATTTTGGGGTGCAAAGTGTTGAGGACACATTTTTGGGGGGAGCTGTGAGAGATTTGCATTATCACTGGCTGTCCCTGTGCATAAAGGAGAAAGACAACCTCAGCTGCAGAAGCTGGAAGATGGTATCGCTATGTGTGGAACCTAGGACAGGGACTGTCAGGGGTGCTGTGCACCAGACTCAGATTTATCACCAGAGGAGTGATTTGGATGGAAACTTACTTGATTTGCCCAGCTGCCACGATTTCTTTAACACCAGGTACAGCTGGAATTTGACTAAAATTTTCCCTACATTTCATCTCAGAAATTTTTTTATTAAAGTGACAGTGAGAGGCAGGACATACACAAACATGCCATTGGAACACTTGGGGATCCCTAAACAGGGGAGGGGGGGGGGGAATGTGGATAGACCTCTAATAAGAAGGTTTCTGCATATGTACCTGTTATCTATATTCTTGTAACAGTAATCTTTATGTTTGCAGATGCTTATACCCAGTTAATTGAATATCATGTCTGTTCTTGTTTCAATTGTTTGCCTTGATATATTGGTTATGACTGTGCCTTGTTCAGAATTTTGCCTATTGTTAGCTGGCCCCAGGTCAAGCCAAAGAAAAGAGGGAGGGGGATGCAGAACCCTGCTATAGCTCTATTATTGGGTGTAATTCAATTAGTTCCCTCTAGGGGTCCCCACTTCATTTTCGTTTAACCTCGGCCGTTTTTCTACTTCGGCCGGCCCGGAGGCAGTTAATGGTAAATTTCAAAAAGGCTAACTTTGATAAGTTGCACTTCTTACTATATGACACTAAAGGGAACAATTATTCCTGACAATGAACACTGAGGACAACTGAGAATGGTTTAAGAAAATAGTGAATAACAGCGTGTGCCAGTGCACTCCATTAACCAACACATTCCAAACAACAAAAGTTAACCAGGGCGGATTAATTGTAGGTAAAAAGACAGATACATTAAAAAAAGTCTTAAAAAATAACAGAGGGGTCATCTTCTGCATTGTGGCACTGCAAGGATTGAAACAAAAAATGCAAAAGAGCAAATCAGGGTTGCAAAAATGGACTGGAGAGTAGAAAGTAAACAGAAAGTAAAAGAAACCCTAAGAAATTCTACAAATACTGTATATAAATAGCAAAAGGGTAAGGACAGAACAAGTAGGCCCCATAAAAGATGAACAGGGAAAGTTGGTTACCAGTGATAGTGTTAAATACATTTTTCTCTTTAGTTTATACAGAAGAGACAGAAGGGTTTAATTCTAATAACAATAGAATAAAGGTACTAGGGATGCCCCGATACCATGTATTTTGGCGAGTACTCGTACTTGCCCATATGCTCTGATGCCTTCCCCGATACCGGAACTAGCGGTCAGAGGAGGATTTCCTCTGACAGGCAGTGCCATAGGGCAACATGGAGCAAGCTTCCCGGGCAATCAGGAAGCCGGGCGGCGAGTAATGACCCGCCTCCTGGCTTCCAGATTGGCCGAACAGCCACCTCGATGCTGATTGGCTGGGAAGCCGGCTTTCCAAACAATCAGCATGTAGCCAGCTTCCGGGCCAATCAGGAAGGCAAGTCATTACTAAATGAAGCCGGCTCCATGCTGATTGGTTGGGATGCTGGTGTTTCCGGCCAATTACAATCGGGCTGGCCAAAAAACATAGAACCAGCTTCCCGGGCAATCAGGAAGTCGGGCGGCATGTAATTACCCGCCGCCCGGCGTCCAGTATCGGTACTCGGTATCGGGGAGGACCGAATACAAAACATCGGTACTCGTTTTCGATACTAAAAAACCTGTATCAGTGCATCCCTTAAAAGGTACCTCAGTGGATGTAATGCCGCTTATACCTCTCTCCTTGCAGCATCCAAAGCTGCCTGTGCCACTCTACCAAACCACAAACAGCAGCTAGCTGGCTGTCCAATATGGCAGCCGCAAGGTGCAGTGTCTTCTCAATCTTCTCCTACGGGAGGGCGCTCTGCATCAGCTCCAAGTTTAAACTGCAGATTTGTTTTAGAGGAGATGTGTGAATGCTCACCTGTCACCACACCCTCTCTGATAGCTGCTAATCAGCACACCTTTCCTGCTGCTCAGAGAGCACAGGGCTTAGTTATTAGTGAGCTTCCCACAGTTCAGACCTGTGTTCCTGGCTCCTCAGCATTCAGACCCTTGTTCCTGTATTCCTGAATCCCGATTCCTGATTCCTGCTTGTTTATCATTTCTGAAACTTAGCTGCCCGCACTGACCTTTGCATGTATAACCACATGAGAACCACCTCCGCCTGCATGGACTTTTGTTATATATATATATCTATATCTATATATATATATAGATATAGATATATATACATATATCTATATCTATAAACCCGGGACTACCTGACAGTGGATGACAGAGATCTGAGTGAAAAATAGTCTAGAAAAACAGAATGTAAACAAATCTATAGGACCAAATGGGTTAAATGTGCAAGTCCTCAAAGAACTTACCCAGGTCATAGCCAGACCACTGTTTCCTAATCTTTATTGACATTTTAACAACAGACATGGTACCAACTGATTGGCGGAAAGCGAATGTGGTACCCATATTTAAAATAGTAACAAGATATACACCTGTCAAATATAGACCAGTCAGCAACACCAATAGTATGCAAAATATTTGAGGGAATGATAAGGGACCTATTAAAAAATGTGCCTACGTAAATTGTATCATACGTAACAACCAGCATGGATTTATAAAGAACCATTCTTGTCAGACCAACCTATTAACAGTCTATGAGGAAATGAATAGTAATTTAGACAAAGGAAGACAAGTAGACATGATGTATCTAGACTAGAGGTGCACCGAAATGAAAATTTTTAAACCAAAACATTAAATATTGGGGAAGTGGTAAGTGCTTAGTTAAGGGATTACATGTTAAACCCTTCCTTTCCAGCAACCTCATCCCTTCTTCGTGTGAATGAGAGACAGACAGGCCTGCATGTGTGCGGAATGGGCTGCCTAATGCAGTAAAAGTACATGTAGCATTTTTGGCATCACACCACAAGTCAGTGCACTGCTGCGAGTTGTGCTGCCCTACAACGCACATCTGTCTGCAAGGTTTATTGGGATGCCATTCAAAATAAATGGCACCATAGCGCACCAAAGTACATAATGCACATCACCACAACACAGCAATGTGAATTTGGCCTTAGAGCAGCTGCAGATTGTTGTTCTCCTGGGTGTCTTGCGCCAAAATCTGCCAATGCTGACAACAGATGCTCAACACCTAAGGAAGGGTTTTGAACCTTGCTAAAACGTGAAGCAAAATTGAAATATTAGATATTTATATTAAATATTAGATATGACACACTATATGAATTTAACCAAAAACAAAAAAATTACCAGTACAACACTCTAAATCAGTATTTCCTAAAATGATCACCTGGGAGAAATACAAAATTGAGGGAAACCAGGTACAGATGTCAAGGATACCCTAAATAACATATATAAATGTTTATATAACCTCCAAAATTGTCAGGATACAGAATGCATCAATTTATAATATACAAGATAAAACATGTGTCTTAGGGCTTCCACTATTGAAACAACTCAGTATCCTAAAATAATATATGTGTAAGGGACATGTGACATTTTCTCTGAAACAATACAGACTAATTATTTTAGGGCAGTTTCTTTATAATTATGAAGAACTGTAACTCAATCCATGATTATACTTGTCCTGATACAAAAAATAATTTTTACCAAAACTGTAATTGACCGTGCTAAGAAGCGCTACTTATTGGTCACCTAACTGCACTGACCAACGAGTACTTGCAGATTCCAAGTGAAATTCAAAATCCATAGTGCAGGGGAGGGGAAGGACCGTTCGCCAAAAGGTAAGTATAGCGGGGGGTAATTAAAATTTGTATTTATTTTTTTATTTTATAATTTTTTTAAAAGAGGAATGTTTCCAACACCTTGTTTAATCTATGCCACAAAGAATTAGGGCAGTTCTGAAGGCAAAAGGGGGAAAGGGGGTACAACCCAGTACAAGCAAGGTGTACCTAACAAAGTGGCCCGTGTGTATATATATATATA
>NW_017307531.1:322617-333371 GCF_000935625.1 Nanorana parkeri | reverse complement strand
AGTCACTGTTTGGCAGAAGAGAATTTAGTTTATAGTCCATGTGAACAATCTGTTAAAGTGTGTGACCTACTTTTAATTCAATTGTCCTAATTAGAGGGTGAGTTCATGTTCAGTTGGTGCAGTTATGGATTTATGAAGATTGTGAGATACACAGTTTGTAAATGAAAACAACATCTGTTGGATAATTCTTGAACTTTTCAAGATTGTCACTGTACACAGTCGTGGTGGTACATAGTTGTGCTTTAGCATCCCCAAAACTCTGGCATATTCATAAGCAGCAGCCAGCCACCATCTGCCATTTTATTGAAGCACTTTGCGCTGCTGTACCTCTCCCCCAGGTCCTCTGCCTGTCAAAATGATTGTAGTCAGACCTGGCTTCTTTGTGGGGGTATGTCCCTGCCCTAAAACCCGCCCTTACTTGTATTTGCTGGCAGGAACTGAATATAGAACCCCAATGGAAGAAGGCTGCAAGCACCATTCGGCCAAAGATTTTCCGATGTGTTCCTTTGGCAAAAGTTGACCTAATGATTGACTTCTGCTGATGGAATAGGGTACACAGAGAGCTTAATTTTGGCTGATTTCTGCCGATTTTCATCGAGAACCGGCTGATAGTCACACAGTTGGTGGCGCTGTTGGCCCTTCCGCCCGACACCCAGCAGATTGGAAAATCTTTGGCCAAATGGAACTTGCAGCCAATCCGCTGCATGCTCCGTTCAGGTATTCTGGCAGCTACAATGAAAACGGCAGGCAGAATTGCGTGGATGGAGGAATCTGTTCTTTTTTTTTATTTCAGCCTGTCAGGTTAATCGAAAAATACAATATGATGTACATTAAAATAAAGTGCAATTTGTACAAAATTTACTGGTCAAATGTATACATAATTCATCTGTTATGCCTAGTATGATATGACGTACCCACCTGCAGCCATTTTTCTATACAGTAGTAACTGGGGTGTAAAAGAATGTCTGCATTTCTGAACCCCAGCTGCCATTTTCCATCTACATCTTACCAGAATGCAGTACTCTCATTGATAGGATATTGGATAGGCAGCTTGCAATATTATCAGTTACAGGCTGTGCCTGTCGGCCAGTATGTGTGGGTAGTTTTTTCACCCTTACTTTTTCTGGTTTCTTTCCTTATTCAGCCATTATCTAAAGTAATTTTATATATATTTTTAAACGTATCATACAAATTTTCTAACATTGTGGCAGCATTTTAAGTACTTTATTTGAGTGCACCTTATATAGAATCAAGCTATCATTTTGTATTCTAATATATTACATTATTTGAAAAATGCTGGTCCTGATTCACAGGAGGAATTGTGTTCCATTCTGTGGTGGCTGCTTACACATAACTAATTAATTAATTACATCATTCACTGAGCATTATTTATTGATTTTAATGGCTTTTTAATCATGTTTTTGCAGTGAATTACTTTCATACAAAACTGCTATTATCTTTTATTTTGTGTCAATAGAGATCTGAATAGGTTCTGAGTAGTTTTATGATTTTTAGCTATTGTAGCTTTTAGGATGGGATTTTTTTTCTTCTTGGCTGTCAGTTTGCACACTATTTATATGTGGGTAGTGCATACCTCAATTTGTTGCCCATTGTTGCTAGGCACATGCTATACAAGCCAGCTGACTTCTGGCCAGCTAAACGTTTAAGCCTCACCATCACAATTTAACAGTCCAGCGTGGGGATCTCTATTGTTAAATGTTGTTAAATGTTGGGGGTAGAGATAAAATCTAAGAATGATAGAGGTTGCATTTTATGTATAGTACAGGATAAAGGGACTCCTTGGGTACACAGAAACAAATCTGAGAACTAAAGTATAACTATAGCCACTCTTCATCTGCTATTCTTACTGATTTAATAGCCTTGTTGTCGTGATCCACCCCTCACTATCTGTCAAAACCTGTCTAAAATTTTTAGGCAGTCACTGGAATAGAAGTTTAGGGAATATCTCCCAGTGGTGACAACTGTCAAAGGCAGGATTTCTTCAAACTTTGGAAAGATTTCTCTTTGTCTTTGGCACAGGGAGCCAAAAGTCTCATAACAGTGTCTTTTTCAACCCGCCCCCCTTCACTACCGCCAACAAGTTATGCACTTCACCATTGCTTGTATCTCAGTCGCTGCCCGCATAAAATCACCACTGATTCCAAGTATTGGAGAGTATGTGCTCTCCTTCCATGATGAAGCGCTTGCCCAAGCAGGCAAACACATGAGACAGAGGGGGACATTACTCCTTCTAAGAGGCTTTGACACCCATCAACACTGGTGGATTGAAAAAGAAGTGAGGTGTCTCTTTAACTACTGTACTTGCAACTATCACAAGGTGCCTGTACTTTGACAGTACTGTTGTTCAGTAACGTTAATCAAACTTACAGGTTCAGTTTATTTTGTGCTACTATTCCATCTTATTTTGTTCACAGTAAATGTTGGTAAATGATAGATATTTCAACCTTGTAAAAAAAATAAAAAAAATGATAATAATAATAGTAGGAAACCATACTGCTGTTAATTACATATACAATGGTGATAGAAAGTACAAAGTTAAAGTAATCAGGATGTATATTTAAAGCAGCTATTTAAAAGCGTCATCCATGTGTATTTTTAAAACACAGGGTGAAAAAGTGTTTTGCATCAGCATTTCCCCAGAATAGAAAGTCAGTGGAAGATTGCTCAACTCCTTCTGTGACCTAAATGGAAATAGGAATAATGATGCTGATACTGATGGTACGTATCGCAATATTCAACACAGTGAAGGAAATGGCTTTATAAACAACAGCTAGCCAATCATTTCCTTCCTGGGGTGTGAGACATGAGCCAGAACAACCCTAATCCACCTTCAGCAATAAGCCAGAATAGTTATTTGCTGGGGTGTATTTTGCTTTTGCATTGTGGAATACATTGATTTAACTTTCTGTTTAGAGAACCTTTATCTCATCCTTTCAAAGTACCTAGAAAAACTATTTTTACTAATATCCGTATTATCCATAAAACTAAATCCATCCAAAACAATTATCCATAACAAATTTCATATTCACCTGAGTCAGAGTAAAATGTAAATGCAAGTGTAACTACAGTTTGGTAGAAAAAAATAAAATCCCCTCTAGGTAAACTATATATATTGGAAGGATTTGAACCCACCTCAACCTTTTCTTTGCATTAATGCATCTGCTTTAGAGCAAAGCAATAACATTTGGTAAGGTATGGTGCATTGATGCAGCCTATTAATTTTAAAAAGACAGGCAGCACACCTTAAGGCACAAAAAGTTTGGACATGTACTTTTTTTTTAACATGTGCCTTGGTATTCTCTGCATTGGCCACTACTGTACACAATGACACTGCAACGCATTATGCAGTATGCATTAGTAAAATGTAGGGATGTTCAGATATCAAGTACTGTACTCTGTACAAGTACAAGTACATGTATAGATACTTTTCCAGCTCCAAGACTAGAGAAAAATTCAAAAGGAGGCAGCTGTCATTTTTAAGGAGATATAGAGCTCCTGGGATTTATGCATCCCTGTTTTAATGTTTGATGTGTTTTATATAAATATACTGTATATTAGAGATGCACCAATACCATTTTTTCAAGTACATGTACTGATACCTGCCCAAGTACTCACAGACACAAGTACTGATACATTTTTGTTTAGTGTCATGTGACAGTTTTGATAAAACAATACAGATTTTCTGAATGGTAGAATCTACCATCACTATTTCATCTTAGCAAGTCAGGTGTTGCATTCAGAAAAGCTGTAGAGTATGTATCACTTTAGAAGAGGAAAGGCCTTAGAAAGTACCACAAATTCAAACGTGTAGTGGATGCCTGAGATGTGATTTGTGTCTCAATGTACGATGACAATGTACAGAACACCTTGAGGTTGCAATATTGCAAGAAAGTGATATTTAAAATCTTTGTGTTTTGGAAAACTAGAGCAGCTGCAGATTGAAATAAACAAGCAACTTTTTTTATAACACTACAAAATGGTTTGTGTAGCAATTACATTAATTGTCAGCAAACGTTGAGTTTTCTTTTAATGCCAAAATAACAGCAAGAATTGGAATCTGTAGACATAATCTACAGAATCTGTTGTGATCAGCGAAGAGTAGCCAAACTGAAAATTCACCCGGAATGGGCCATTTTGCTGGAAATGGAAATTAGGAATCTTTTGGCAATCCATGTTAAAAGATTTACATCAGTGTAATCTACATCTATGCAGCAATGGCTTTTTGACCAGCCTCCCGGTCTTTCTTTTGACTCCCAATCTTTACATCAGTCAATCAGTAGGTGTTGTCTCATTAGTCAACACACCTTTTTTTAAAAACATTACTGCTGCTTCTAATCTACTGCCTGAGATCTCTGATGCAGCTGGGAGATACCAATGAAACCAGTCAGATCTATTCTACCCACCGCGAGGGGGAAATATTGTCACCTGGACCCTCCTGGTTGTCCTAACTTTCTGGGGACAAGAGGGAAAATGATATGGAACTAAATGATCCCCTTGTTCAATAAGGGTTATAACCTTTTATCTGGAACATTTTGATAGCAGTGTCCATTTGTTTTTGATACTGTATTGTTTTGAGACACTGACCGGCGGCACTGTGCAAAATAATTCCAAAGATTTCCTCAGATCTCTCGTAAAGGAGACTGCAAAGCTCTGTGCAAAGCTCAGTTGTTAGCATTAACAGTTAAGGACAGGAAAGTGGACACATGATCACCACCATCCATCATGAAACAATGTCAGAAGTCACTGTTCGAGGAAGAGCACAGTCCAAGCCTGTTTGTATCAGAGATTACAACAGACACATGGGGGGGGGGTGTAGATTTGGCCGATCAGCTAATGGAGTCATATCTGATTTTAAGAAAGACAACTGCCTGGCATAAAAAGGTGGAAATCTATCTGATGCAGATAGCAACTCCTATTGCCTTTATAACTAAATAAAAAAATCCAGGAATATGCACCTTTCTCCAATTTCAGTTGCAACTGATTTCAGAAATACTCCATAATAAAAATAATAAATAAAATTCAACACCGGTGATAGAGTAGTCAAGAGTTAGGGCTACACACACATATTTAAGATACTGCCAACTTCCAAAAAAGCCAATCCCCAGAAATGCTGCCATATCTGTAAGGGAAGAAGGACAGACACCCCCTTTTTACTGTCTCGATTGCCCTTCAAAACCTGGCCTGTGCCTCGCCACTTGTTTTAAAGTTTACCATATACAATACACATTTTGAAATATATATAGTAGAACATAGTAGAGCATAGTATTTGAGGTTGAATAAAGACATTAGTCCATCAAGTCCAACCTAGTTCATCAAGTCCAACCTATATCTTCAAAATAAGGATATCTATCTATCTAATAGACCCCAGATGTCTCCATAAAGGGAACCTGTCACCTCCAAATGCTATCACATAGGGCCAGTAAAATCTTTTGAAATATAAACTTTGGTAACATTCCTGAAAAGGCAAGGGAAGTACTACACCCTGGGCAACATGCACCTGGACCATCTTGAAAATAACTGCTGAGCTCTGTAGAGAAACAAAGAGATTTGTAGAGAATCCACTTTGGACCTCTGACCACAAACCTCAGGAGTTCCCGAATGGGAATGTGGAGATAAGCACCCCTGAGATCCAAGGTGGCCATGTAAACATTTGGAGAAGAGAAAATATTGACTCCATACAATTTAATTTTCTATTTTACCACTTTTAAGGGATTGAGATTCAGAAGCATACAACATTTTCCTAAGGGTTTTATTCTAAAAAAAAAAAAGAGAATAACACTATCTTTTCTCTCCTAGGGGGAAACAAAGTGAATTACTTTTGGCTAAGATTGTTATTCCAGAGAAGAGACCAGAGCTGCTGCTTTGGTTTGAACCCACTGGAAAAATCCTGAAGTAGGCCTCCTTGAAAATTCTATGCAGTGCCCTGACTGGATTAAGTTTAGGATGAACAGATTCTTAGTCACCTCTTGCCAATTTTGGAGGAATACCCTGAGTCTCTTGCCCTCCTGCATCGCTAAATCATTGGGCTTAAAGGGTAGGTTGGGGGGATTAATAGGTAATCTTCGCTTGCACTTACCTTTTTTATTTCGTAACATTTATTGGGTTCCTGCTCTTTAAAACCTTTTTAATTTTGATGATGTCGGTCACACATTTTTTATTTATATGATGCTTACTAGGAGCAGGGAACCCTTTCTCCTTGTCCACTGACCTGTCTGGGACTGATTTCTAGCTCTGATCCAAAAGGGAGGTCTTCACTAAATTTCTGGCCATGTCTTCAACCAGAGGGATGTTCTGGATGCATTAAGTGCCATGGGCAGAAAATTTTATGGACTATGCCAACGTCCCAAGGCTCTTATTGTTTTCGAAGGAGAGATATGTTGTTTTTTTAAACCATAGACAGTGAGGCATCCGGAATTGGAATCCTCCTCATTGAAAGGAAATCTCCATTTAAAGTGATATTAAATTCAAATGCTGATGAAATGCCTTACAATGGATACATCACTGACTGTTTACATTTCTGACAGTTTCCCCACTAGCGTGCGCGCTGGGTGCCGTGCACGAGTGGGGGGGGGTAAGGACATCTAAAGATTCTCGTCCGGCCGTTCAGGAATGGCCAATGGACGGGAGGTGGTTTAAAAAAAATTGATCCATCAACGTAATCTAGGGTCAATCATGACGTCCAGCATTGTCCACGATTACGGCGATTCGACAAAATAAAAAATAAAACAATAAATAGAAATATATATTTTTTTAAAGATGACCGCTGTTATGCTGCTGCCATGAACAACCACCGCAGAATGGCATTTTTACAGATGCCGGAAACTTATAAAGAATTGGGCGCAGCTAGCAGTGACAGTTAGCTCCTCCCAACTGTTTATAGTTGTAAAAAGTGAGCCATGATTGGGCAGAGTTATCATAACTTTGCCCAATCATGGCTCTCACAGTTTGCTGTGCCCTGATTGGGCAAAGTCTTGCACCTGATCTGTGGTCAGGTGAAAGGCATTAGCCAATCAGGGCTCTCCAATGCAAACAGTGTATTGCGGGGAGTTCAGAGGGCAAACATCCCGTCGAATGTCCTGTTTGTGGGTTCGGCGAACATACGAACTAGCGATGTTCGAGTTAAACTCATGTTCGGTTTGAACATCGAGCCCAAGCCTGCTCCTAATATACATAATAAACTTCGCGCTCAGCAACTCACTAAGCAGCAAGCACTAATTCTA
The DNA here is from genome assembly GCF_000935625.1 of Nanorana parkeri. Classification (NCBI taxonomy): domain Eukaryota; kingdom Metazoa; phylum Chordata; class Amphibia; order Anura; family Dicroglossidae; genus Nanorana; species Nanorana parkeri. The sequence goes on along the minus strand of NW_017307531.1, from coordinate 326,130 downwards.
GTGGGAACCAAAATAATAACAGATAATAAACCTAAATAAATTGTGCCACGCTCTCAAATCCACTCCGTATCTAAATCCAATATATAAAAGGTGACATTTGCTATGTGACACACAATTGTAGCAATCTTATAGTGCCTCAAGCAAAGTAACGAAATGTATCCATTCAAATATGGTAAGAGAATGATATGCTTAAAAGAGTACTATGGGGCAACCTTTTTGGACATATACTAATGTCTTCCCGTGATCCAAAGCTCAGTATATAGCAGGCTATAGCTCGCTATATACTGAGAGCCCCGCAGCCAGGACAGATCCACACAATACTGTTCAGATCCACCCAGCTGGCTGATTGACAGCAGGCTCTGCCTATCTAGAGGCACAGCCAGCTGTGCCCGCCCCCTCCCCGTCCGTTCATCCAGTCAGCGCTAGAGGAGCGGGGAGGGGAGGGGGGAATCCCTGTGGGAAGTGGTGACTGACAGTCACCATTATCTGCAGGGATGATTGGGAAGTGATCGAGCGACGGTATGTCCAAAGCAAAGGAGTTTGGGAGTGAACCGAAAAGACGGCAGCACTGAAATATGTATTAGGAGAGATTTACCTCCTTTGGATGCTTTTTTATTATTTATGTTTGTGAGTATATTTTATTATATTAAACTTCATATGATTTTACGGAGTACACTATGGAGTGTCCTGCTTTTGTCTCCATTTGCTAAAATTTGCTGATATCGATTGGGAGACTTTCCACCACTGGAGAACTACTCCCTTACAGTGGAGAAAAAAGAGGAAGTTTCTCATTGCTTGAACATCATAAAATCGCGTGTCTTACCGCCTGAGATTGAAAAGGGAAGTGGCGTTTCCAGACCTTTATAACATAAGGTCGTATGGAGAGGTGAGAATTATTCTTTTTACTGCACGGTATATTCATCACAAGTGAACATGTATATACATTGTAGATTTGTGACTTAAGTGGACTGCTATCATCTTATTTAAGCATATAATTCTGTTACCATATTTGAATGGATACATTTTGTTACATTGTTTGAGGCACTATAAGTTTGCTACAATTGTGTGTCACATACCAAATGTCACCTTTTCTATATTGGATTTAGATACGGAGTGGATTTGAGAGAGTGGCACAATTTATTTATGTTTATTAACTTCTAGCTCCACCCATGGCTCCAGCTTCCAAACGTCAATATTCCCATCTTTGTTTTCCAGCTCTAGGTTTAATGGATGATGCCCCCTATATTCTGTCTTCAGGTGGGCAGTCTTATATGTCAAGCAAACATTCCCGCCATGCAGGCCTTATCCAGCACACTAAAACAGCAGAAAGGCATCATGGCACACTCACAAAACAAGCATGTAAAACAACATGTCTCACCACTGAGGATAATGACATAGGTTTGGATACACGTCTTCAGCCGAGGATGTGTAAGCCGCACTTCCGCGCCAAGGCACCTCTTATAGTGCGGTCCTAACTCTAAATTATGAGAGTCTCCATCTTGGAGCACATGGGGGCAGAAGATATCAAATTGGGTGCAGCAAATTGTTTTGCTTGACTAATCCAGCACACAGCGCGCCAGGAACCACTTCACTAGAAGTATCAAGGTCAATCCAATAAACATCACACTCTCGAAGATGCAAGTACCTGCACTGAACACTTCTCCAGTCTACACTGCCCCTAGGGACCGGAGAGGAACAATGCACATGAGGGCTCTTGAAAGGTTGATGCTTGACCAGCCTCCCCATCTAAACTTTCAGCAGACATGACCACGGGAAATCATAAATGTGAAAGGGCTCAATTATAGACAGTAAATATAGGGCATAGTTGCTTCTCCTCTCCCCAGGATGGCATAAAAGGTTACTAGCTGGCTAAGGAACCCATCCATCCAACCCACCAGGTCCACTGTCACTGAGAACATTAGAAGCCTGCACTCTTAGGTTCCTAACATTAGGTTCCTGCAACTAACACAAAAGCCTAAAGAAAAAATAAATGTTGCAATGTTCACAGTAGGATGGAGGAAACACACATAACTGAGATGACTTTTTGCTTGTACACTTTTAAATTGTCAGGTGATGGGTTTCCTGTTTAGGTAGGTGGAGCCTCTCTCTAACATGCTATGCAGGAAGGTGACTTGGGAAAACATCATAAACGTACCATAGGTGTGGGTGATGTCATTCTCCTTCCAGGAGAGATCCTGGGGAATGTTAAGTAGCCAAAATCTTGCTGAGAAAATAATCATGCAATGTGCTGCAGAATATTTTCACAAATTCAGAAAATTCAGTATTTCTCAAGATATTGTCTGCAGGATGATGATGTAACCCCCTACACTATGGAAGATAGGAAATAGCTAGTTAAAGTTGTATTAAGTAGCTATTTTCCCCATGGGTGTTCTTTTTTTTTCTTTAGGTTAATGTGGCATTTCAGTATCAGGGAGGTCTGCTGTAAGCCACATTTATGCGCATGCCCTGCTGCCAATGGGCCCTTAGAGTGTCTAATGCAATTTGCCAGCGACAAGATCTCTAAAAAGTACAGAGAAAATACCAGCTTCTACTGGTTGCTCCCTCACTGATAAAAATGCTAAAGGCTGCCATTTGCTAGCATCAAGAGCAAAGCCTTGCTCATATGGCCAATTAGGGAACGATGTACAGTATAAGCCCTGTACAGCCTTCGCTGATGAGATGTTCTGGGTGACAGAATTGCTAGTACTGCAGGCACGGTAATGTTAGGCCACAAAAGCAAAACAAGAAAAGTGGCCTCATGGGATTGTCGTCCCTATTACCCATGTGTTTTTTAAACCTATTTCTATTCAAATTCAAATAGAGGTGTGGGGTAACTGTTAAGTACATGTCTCTCTGGGACTGCTTTGCTGAATCTTTCTGGTTAATGGTTAACAGAGGTTTTGTTTGCTAATAAAGGTCACAGTCTATTTATTGGTTAAATTGATTAAAACCCAATAAAGGGGCCGCGGCCTATAGTTATTCCACAATCCACAATCATTGTTGTGTTTTACTTTATTATTTAGCCTGTTTGTTATGGTATGATGGGTGTCAATGGTGAGTACAATCCCATGCATACTACACACATTTGTGGGATGCTGAGTCATCCTTCTGCGTGGCACCCTAGCACACCTGCCCAGCACACCTGTATTGCAGCACACTGTAACTCATGGTAATGCATTTTAGGAAGCCTATTCAAGTAAATTAGTTGCGTTTAGGTGAAAGTAGTGTGAATGGGCACTAATGGAAACATGTTTTCAGAGAAACATGGAAGCAGTGGCGTAACAACCGGGGGTGCGGGGGGGTCACTTGCCCCAGGCGCAGGACTGAGGGGGGGCGCCGTCACGACCCCCGCTAAACGAAGCCATGGCTCCCTCTCCCTGACACGATCACCTGGCTGTCATCGGGCGGCGGCTCGCTCTTCCTAGGCCACTGCGGGCGGCCCTCTACATTGCCTGATTGGAGGGCGCGTCTGCCTGATCCAGCCAGCCAGCTCGGATCGCATAGCGGCGATCC
>NW_017307531.1:315205-322392 GCF_000935625.1 Nanorana parkeri | reverse complement strand
GAGTATTAGAAAAAAATAAGTTTTATTTTATGTTCTATTCTTAGTTCTATAATGTCATTGTAGTACTTTCAGGTGGAATACAGCTTCATAACATATCAGCTAGGGAACTACAAGTCCCAGCATGCCCTCATTGCCCCTGTACAACAACCAGATATTGCCGTTCCCTGGGTGATATGTGTGTGTGAGGGGGGGGGGGTGTACAGGGACAATGATGGCATGCTTGGACTTGTAGTTCCTTAGCTGATAAATATGTGTGGGGGTGGGGGGTACAGTTCTAGTGGATGTTTATATAATATGGGGGGGGCGAAAAAAATGTTCTGCCCCGGGCGCCAATAACTCTGGTTACGCCACTGCATGGAAGCACCCACTAACATGCTCCAAAATAATGCAAGTTTCTGGTTTCTATTCTATTTTGGGTACTAACATGCAGCAAGCATGCCACCAGTAAATACAATCCTTGGAATTCATAATCAGTGTGTAAACACTCATTAGAAATCTGTGTCCAGTCTGTGGAACGAATAGCGTAACTGGCGATTAGGTGTATATGATTCCTTTGCTGAAGTACCTCAGACAGAATTTTGTCTGTGACACAGTACTTAGACGTGCAATGGCATTTATTCCACCGTGAAAGAGGTTTTATTTACCTGCATTTATCTTATCACTGATGTTTCAGTATTTTTTTTAAAGGAATTTCACCCCCCCCCCCTTTCCTTGCATTTTTTTTCCTTTCCCCTCTTATCTTTTGTGTTGTGTCGTCCACAGTTCACATACTCACCTTCCCAGTGAATCCGGCATTGTCCCACCCTCTGTTCGGCCATCATTGTGTGGTCATCCTTGTCCTCCTCAGTCATTAGGGGCTGGCTGCCGCTTCTAGATCCAGACAGCCCCCAATGACGTGTGCAGTTCCTTTAACCTTGCCACTGTGTTCCCACTCCTAGAGCCTCCAGCAATGTGTGTTTGGGGTATCCCAACAGTCTAGGGAGTCGGACATTCCCCTAGGGCAAGAATGGCAGCAGGGTCGGAGTTGGAAATAAAAAAGTAAACAAAACAGGAAAAAAAATATTTTAAAAAAGGAGAGCTGTGTAGGGTCACATACTGTAGTTACTTAGTAGATAAGGTTGGAAAAAAGACACAGTCTGACATTGTGTGTGTCACATTAAGTTAAAGGCAAAGTCCACTTTTTGGGAAAAAATAATAAATGCACACATATTCATAAAAGAAAAATAATGTGCATTATGTATTTATTTGTTCGCATTGGAGACATTAAAGCAATACAGACAGTGTTGATGTCACCATGTTTTATGTTATACCCTGAATATGCATATAACATGAAAAATGGTTTTAAAGGTAAACTTATCCTGTAACAATTCTAGAGTGTATATACATCAACAGCTATAACAGTATCACCACTGAGAGGTAAAGTGAATAATATTGATTATCTCATTACTATGGCACCTGGATGTGGGTGGGATATATTAGGCAGCAAGTGAACATTTTGATCCTGAAGTGGATGTTTTGAAAGCAGAAAAAATGGACAAAAGGATTTGAGCAACTTTGACAAGGGCCAAATTGTGATGGATAGAGGACTTTGCCAGAATAACCTCGAAACTACAGCTCTTGTGGTAAATTCCCTGTCTGCAGTGGTCAGGGCCAACCAAAAGCAGTCCAAGGAAGGAAAACCAGTCCTGAAAAAGTTGATGCTGGTTCTGATAGAAACATGTCTAAACACACCATGCATCGCAGTTTGTTGAGTATGGGCTGCATAGCCACTGGCTGGTCAGGGTGCCGATGCTGACCCGTACCCACTGCCAAAAGCGCCTACAAAAGGGTACGTGAGCATCAGAACTGGACCACGAAGCAATAGAAGGAGGCCTGGTCTAATGAATCACATTTTCTCTTACATCAGGTCCACGTGTGTCACTTACCTGGGAAAGAGATGGCACCATGATGCATTATGGGAAGAAGCATTATGGGAGGAAGGCAAGCCGGCCGAAGCAGTGTGATGCTTTGGGAAATTTTCTGCTGTAAAACATTGCATCCTGCCTTTCATGGATGTTACTTTGACAAGTAATACCTACCTAAACATTGTTACATTGTTGTACCCCTTCATGGAAATGGTATTACCTGATGACAGTGGCCTCTTTCAGCAGTTTAATGCCCAGCCACACTACAAAAATGGTTCAAGCATTGTTTTCTCCAGATCTCAATCCAATCAAGCATCTGTAGGATGTGCTGGAAAAACAGGTCCGATCCATGGAGGTCCCACCTCTCAACCTTCAGGATTGAAAAGATCTGCTATTGATGGCTTGGTGCCAGGTACCACAGCATACCTTCAGCAGTCTAGGGCAGTTCATTCCTCGACAGGTCAAGGCTGTTTTGACTGGAAAAGAGAGACCTACTCAATATTAGGGGGGCGGTCATAATGTTATGGCTTATGGTGGTGTGTGTGTGTGAGAAAGAGTATATATATATCTATATATATATATATATTAGGGATGCACCGAAATTAAATGTTTAGAGTAAAACCGAAATAAAAAAATTGTCCAGGAAGGGTTTTTTCCCCGCTTTTAAACATTTTTAACATTATTTTCCTAGTATTTTTTAAATAATATTTCCCTTTTAAAATAGAAAAAGAGATTGAGTCCTCAATCTCTTTTTCTGCAGCCCCTGTTATGAATGAACAGGAAACCACTGAGTGCTCCTGTGCATTCCTAAACTGTGGATATAGTATCAGTTATCATGTCCACAATCATGAATGACCATGAGCACTTCCTGTTCATTCATAACTGGGGATACAGTAAGCATACTATGTCCTCAGTTATTTACAAACACTCAGTGATCAATTGATCGCTGAGTGGTTGTACTCTGCTCTCCATCCTGACTCCTCCGCCTGTCACACGAGGCTGAGCGGGGCAATGCAGGAGGAGAGCTCGACCTCCAGGTACAGCTGACTCCTCACCCGCACCGCTTGGCATCCTGAGCTCTCTCCTCCCCACACCGCTCTGCATCCTGAAAGCTTCCCTCCTCCCCCCTGGGTGTCGGTCTGTATCCCCTTGATCCCTACTGCCTCTGCTGGAACAGACAGGGGAGAGCAGCAGGCATCAGACAGGACACAGACCGGCAACCAGTGGGTTGGAGAGAAACTAGGGATGCACTGAATTTGCCGCCGCTTTGGTACTTATCGACATTTTGTCCATAGTACCATTTTCAGCTGAAATGTTTTGGCAGCCGACATTTTGGTGCATCCCTAATATAAAAATACCATTGTATGTTGTGCTGGGTTACAGTGGGTTATAGTGTGATTTTAGGTGAAGATCCGCTTTATTGAATTTGTTGCAGCCATAGTGCTCAGAATGTACATGTCACACATAAGAAACACCTGAATTTGTTGCCCCCATTCAAAATTACAAGTAAACTGTCACTTGGCGTTCATTCATTTTGCGCAGGCGTTTTTAATATGGCCAAAAGTGCTGCAAATGCTTTACCAAACCAATGTAAAGTTTACTTCTTCTGGGTCAGTAACCCAATTTGATCACATCAGCCAAGCAACCAGTATTTTCATTATAAAGGAGAACTTGTAACCAACATTTTTGTCTGAGTTCAAGCTTCTTGTCATTCCAGACAGTAAACTCAGCCTGGAAGCGGTTTATTTCATTGAAGTGTACAACACACTGAACACATGGCCCTTGTTATGCAAAGTCAGCAAGCTCCTGCATGTATTGAGTGTATTGTTCTGTGCCCTTTACTTCCAGCTCACATTAGACAACAACCTTCCAGGGTCAGTCATTAAAGAGACAAGCCTAGCCTGTGTTGTGAAAACCCGATCGCTTGCACAAACCGGTTTTTGCACACTTCCAACTCTGTCTCTCCCATGAGATAGCAGAGGCTGCTGAGGACAAGGCAGGCCTGACGTGTCCCACGTGTTGTCAACATCTATTTAAATAGCACAGGCGGAGGGGGAGGGGAACTCGTTCTACTGGATTGCACGTCCACAGGTCTGCGCTCATGCTCTGCCATGTGTGTTTACCGTGACGTCAAAGGCCTGCAGGCACACAGGGAATAGCTGAGCAGTCAGGCAGATGTGGGATGAGGGGGAGGAAGCAGCGGGTCAATAATGCTCTTTGAGCTGCACGTAAACTGTGTTCACTTGGAGGGGAGGGGGGAGGACTTGTGAAGGGAAAAGTGTTTTCTTTCTTTTATTCCCTCCTTCTCTGACAATTGTAATGAGAGCTGGAAATCATGACTAGCAGTGTTTATTACAATGGCAGTCACATATAACTGCATAGAAGTCTTATCAATTTTTGGGGTCTGTTTAGAAATGTTTTCACAACTTTTATTTCGGATTCACACATTTCCATCTGAATCTAATTAGAAGAATGTTTGAATCTTGGGTGAAAACATTAACAGACCCCCTTTGTGGCTAGAGGGTGCATTTCCAAGTCTGCCATGTGTCAGCCAAATTATATCAATTGGCTGCCCTACAAGGAAGCTCATGCAGCAATCTGCACTGCAAGCTTCACGCAATTTTTTGACCATGTGTTAACGAATGGGCAAAGGTGCAATTTGCTGCGTTTTGGTTACTATTAACAAGTAATGGTACCACAAGCTCGGCACACATTTTTACCATGTTGTGTGAACACGCACCGATGTGCACGTTGTGGCGTGCATGGCAAGTGTGAACAGGGCCTTAGTTTGCTATAGCGCTGGCCAAAGTATCCAATCTTAGCTTTGAAAAAGAGAGGAGATTGGTTGCCATGGGCAACTGCTCCAGTTCTGATGAATTCCTTTCTATGTATCAGAAGCAAATGCCATTACTTTAAAGCTGAATCTGCTTAAAAAATGTTTCCTTTAACCACTTCTAGCAGGTTCACCTTTGGAAGTGGTTATACAGCCGTGTTCTTGGTACAGTTTTAATCAGCAGATGATTGCTGTTTAAATACAAGTGATCCGGGGTCTGTACAGGTGCAGGATCGCTTGTACGTTGTGTGTTTGTATGCCCCCTCTGCCCAGGGGCGTATCTGCCGCGAGGCAAATTGTCTCTTGTGTGAGCCTGGGACCGGCATGGTGGGTCTCCTCTGATGGATGGGAGGGAGATCAGCAGGCTTCCAGCCACTCACCTCTCCTCCAATCACTGGGCCTGGAAGTGATGTGCAATACATCACTTCCAATGTCACTGTCACATTCTCCAGCTCCTAGAGCCAGAAGAAGAACCTGGTGAAGCAGATCTCTGATTCATCAGCTTCTTTGCAGTCCCTAGGTGACATTAGGAGTCTGAAAGTCCTTTGATGTGTTTAAAGAGTGATAAAGTGATAATGTGATAAAGAGGACCTAGTCCATGAACCCATCGCACTCAAAACCGCTGTTCCTTATAAAAGACAGGTGCTGCGGCAGTCAATGGATGGCAACCGTCTATAATCACAGGATAACATAGACACCGGCACTCCAAGTAATGAAATCAATGGCGTCTGTTTAATGACGCATGAAACATAGCACAATGCATCAAAAAGCAATGTTTAGTGGTCTCACACGATCCCCTTTATCTGGCAAAATGAGTGATACAGGATCACATAGACACCGGCACTCCAAGTTATGAGACAGGATAACATAGACACTGGCACTCCAAGTAATGAGGCAGGATAACATAGACAGCGGCAATCAGACGCCATTGATTCATTACTTGGAGTGCCGGTGTCTCCCATAAAGAGGACCTGTCACATTATATTTGCTTGTTAGCCCCCTAAGTGATAGCAATAAAGTTGAGTGTAGTGACAGAATAAATGTCAGTCAAAGTACCACAGCGCTGAACACTGAAAAATGGCCTGGCCAGGAAGGGGGAGAAACAGCTGGTCTTCAAGTGGTTAAAAAGAATCTAACATTTTAGACGTAGTTTGTGTGAGCAAGTGTCTATGGAGAATGTGTGTATGTATACACGTACATTAGTTCCTGGTTGGACTGTTCTATTTACTCTCACAAAGGAACTTTGGTAAACCAGGAACTGTGGTTTGCAGTCAGCTGCTTGTGTATAGTGAGAGAGTCCACACAAGCTTTAACATGATCCACCCACACTTCAAATTTCTCACTGATAACCCTGCTAGTCTGACTCCTCTTCCTTGAGTTATGTCGCTTGTTCACACTTATTTAGAACAGATTACTAATTCACACAGATTTTTGGTGAAGTCAAAGCATCATGTTGTTTTTAATTAATCACTTCAATATTAGTAGGTGTGCAGCTGTTAAGGATCAGATCTTTTTTTACATTTCATCTATATGCTTATTATGACTTGGCAATAACTGGCTAATATATAATTGATATACCGTAGTTTTGTTTAGTTTTTTTGTGAAGGGAGGTAAACAAAGCTTTCTTTGGGTGGTAGTGTCTCACAAAATTATACTTTCTATGTATTTTAAAAGCCAAAAAAAAATCTTGTTTTTCATTTTACATTCTACCATTTCTTTAAATACAAAGTAGCTTTTTTCTGTAGTGTATTTTTTACCGAAACAGTACATAACAAATGTAATGAAATTAATGTACATGCATACATATTTGCAAATAAAAAGAGAAAAGTGAAAAAGGGACTCATTAATTGGGACTAATTAGGGGTTAAACAAGTGATATGTTATAGAAAATAATTGAATAGTATACTTTGCTGGCGCCTCTGCTAGGATGAGATCACAGTATGGACTTATTAGCTGCACTAACAGGGGCTGCACAGGTGTAAATTTGTACTATTTAGGAAAGTGAATGAGCATAAAGGTTACCATACACTGTACAACCATCGCAAGACCTTAGTCTTGCGATGGTTGTAAAGTGATTAAAAAAAGGTACGATCTGCCCATCTTGGACAGGCAGATCGTACGCCCGATCATCGCAAGCCCGCCCCCCTGAGGGACGGGCTTCCAATGAACGCAATGCTGAACAGGCAGTGTGCGTGTGTGCACACCAGTCTGTTCGGCATTTGTCTCCCGAGCACCGTTCAAACCAGCCGAACATCGTACGATTTTCGGCTTGTTTTCTAGCGTGCTCCTTAGACAAAAGACATGCGACCGTACAATAGAAACAGTTGCACGTCTTTGTTCACACTGCTCGATTCTCGTACGATCGCAGGATTTCCCGCGATTCACGTACAAGAATCGAGCAGTATATGGGCACCTTTAAACTGGCTGTTGCTGGCATCACAAGTAGGAAC